>NC_142361.1:29916175-30163675 GCF_059441175.1 Urocampus carinirostris
TGCGTCATAGTTTCTTATATATATATATCTGAAAAACGATGTATTAGACGACAATAGTCGAAAAGATTAAAGCCACTCTTTTTTTCACGTATATTTTATTCATGCAGCTACAATTGTCGTGATTGCCTAAGTGAAGTCACCTGGGGCAATCGTTTGACGCGCTGGAGCGCACTTCCTGATTGGCTGACGTTCTCCTCTTAAGCGGTCTGCGTGCAGAGATGGACGTCAGACCGTACTTTTTGTATCCCTTTGTGTGTCTCCAGTTTACAAAGTACCTACGACTCCTGTTGCCTGATTAATGCCTGCCTTCCGTTTTTGACCTGTTTCCGTCCCACGTTTTTCCACCTGCTCTCCCGCCCTGGCCATCGACTTACCTGCTAAGCTGTACCTTCCACTTAACTGTCACGGAGCTGCCATTCCGCCCAAAGAGGTTGATGACCGACAAGCGCCGGCGTCACAAGCCAGCTCCAACAACTCTTTCCAATAAAAACTCCTTTGAAACAAACGCTATTGGATCCAAGAGTCCGTCCTGGTTCATGACAACAATAAGATAATTTACCACCTCCTAGTGGTGAATATAATTATTTTATTACAAAAAAAAATCCACATTGATTTAAATAATAAGCAAAAATATATGAACTACGATACAAGCACTTTTAAAAACAGTCGTAGGTCTGGAAATTAGCATTAGCATTTATTTTGCATAACATGGGATTGGGGAGGCAGTAGCTCAGGAGGTAGAGCGCTCGTCTTGGGATCAAGGGATCCCAGTTCGAATCCCGGCTTGTTACATGTCGAAGTGTCCTTGGGTAAGACACTGAACCCCCAATAAGCAGGTTAGCGCCTTAAATGGCTGCACAGATCACGGCCGCTATTGGGAAATGTGAAGCGCTTTGGGAAGTCATTGACTTGAAAAGCGCTATATAAATGCAGATCATTTCATTTAATTTCATTTCATTCACATAAAATAACATGACAATTGTCCGTCATCTTGCTGCTAAGGGTACAAAAATAACTAAAATGGTGGATTCTGGTCACTTTGAGTCTCTGTAGTTTGTATCTTCCCTTTTTACTTTTTAGCACTTATTTACAGTTGCACAAAATCATGCTGCAATATCAAGTGGTCAAAAAATATACACACAATTTTACAAATCAGGTGAAGTGAAGCAAATTAAAATACTTTTCCCGTTAATTTCAGAATACTCAAAGTCACTAGTACTGATACTTGAAAAAGACTGGTATCAACACCAAGACTGGATTGGATCTTTGCCATCCGTCATTTTTAAAGGCATTCATCATGGTTACCAGATAAAGATTAAAGCTAAGTTGTACACCATTATTGAAATAATCAGAATGCATTTTTTTAGATTTTTGAATGAATAATAGATTAAAATATCCTAAAAAATAAAAAAACTAATTCTGTAACACTCTTTATTACATGTAAAATGTGAAAAAGGATACTCTCAACACATGCAAAAAAATCCCAAGCATAAGTGTATAATCAATGAGCAAATTTCCAATAATCACAAATATTTTACAATAACTATTCATCATTTATTATTATCAAGTAATTGTTTGGAATATTTCTATAGGGTTAATACAAATTCACTCATTTACTAGATATCTCCTGGATGTTTTTATGTATTTATTTATTTTTACAAATATTTCCTTGGTTGAATGAATCAAAATAAATCATTTAAAAATGATGGTCACAAAGTAAAAAAAAAATTCTCATTTTGTAATTACTAAAGTCAAGAGTTTGGTTTTGGCATTTTTAAGTGATCACATATGATTGGTGGGGTACACGTCCCCTCTGTCCATGCAAAAAACTATGCCATTGACTAATATACCGGAGCCGTATCCCATACCTGTCAACCTCCACGGATCCATGCCCGTACAAACTGTCGTATTTTCCCTTACAAAATACAAATTAATCTTACACCATATTTTTTTTCCGGAATGATGCATGATGGGAAATCCCTAGGCGGCAGATGCATGGGCACAGTTGCATCAAACCGCTCATTTCATTTGCAACGAAAAAAACGATACCGAGATAGAGGGTACCGCGGCGAACTCGTTAGACTTGTTGATTTGCCGTTTCGTGATAGTCGGTGTTTACCGGATGGTACCCATAATTGACAAATTTACGTTTTTCCGTACAGATTTTCTTGTACATCGTACACGTCTTAAAATGAATAATTAACGTACTTTGTACGGCAAAAACGTACAGGTTGACAGGTATGGTATCCCCCTAGTGGGAGGTGGCTAGAGTCAAGAACACATTCACATATTTGTGTCTTTCTGGGAGATGGATACAGAGGAGGGGATTCCCAGCCCCGTCGTGCAACCCAACTGATGTGTTGTCATTAGGTGACCAATCCCCCCCAATTCCAACACCTAATGCCGAGCAGGCAGGCAATCGGTACCAATGTTGTAAGTCTTATATATGACCCGGCCGAGGCTCGAACCAGCAACCTCCCAGTCTCAGGGCAGGCGCCCTGCCACCAATACCACCACATGCAGTGTTCATTTTATCTCTGAAAGGTGATGGGTCCCAGGGACTCACATGCTCAAAAATCTATGGGTCCCAACAGAGATCTATGGGTCCCCAAATTTAGTGTGCTCCATGCCCTTATAAACTGTCGTATTTTCCCTTGCAAAATACAAAAAAAATCTTTTTTTTTTTTTCAAACATGTTTATTTATGTAGTTTATCTTATTATATTGTACATGAGTTTCCTTATATCATATATATTGTCAATGAACATTTTGTTGTGAGACACTGAGTTAAATGAGGTTTATTATAAAAAAAGTTGAAAAATGAAGTCGCTTGGACTTTCACTGTATAAGGAAAAAATACATGCAAATATAATTAAGTAGAATAACACATTTTCTTATTCAAATTATTAATAATTTTCTGCATTCAATTATTGTCGGTAATATACTGATTGAAAGGGATTACCACAAACCTGTCTTTTTTCATTTTCTCCTTTTATACTTCCTTTTTTTCTTAACTTCTTTATACAACATAATCATTCGTAATATAATGCATCAAAGCAAGTGAGCCGTTTGAGAGCCGGCTCTTTAATGAGTTGAGCCGAAAAAGCCGGTTCTCATAAAAGAGACGGACTACACAACTCGAGATCGGCGTGCAGACGAAAACTCGAACCGCGAGACCAAAACAACAATAACAGATCTACCTGACGAAAAGTTTGGAGTGCGGTAAATCTTTGTTAAAAATGTAAATGACAATTTTGTGTCAAAAAAGTTGCGTCCCGGGGACGCACGTTGATTTGACACGATGCATCCCCAGCAAAAATAATGCGTCTAGTACGCAGGGACGCTGGCAAACGAGAACACTGCACATGTCCCCTCTGTCCATGCAAAAACTACGCCATTGACTAATGAATACATTAAAAGGACAGTATATTACTTTAATGTTTCTTTCCATACTGCAGTAATTGGCACCTTCGCCTAATATGCAAAAGGACCCCGGTTCAAGACCAGGTGGAAACATACGTTGTCCTGGAGAGGGATGGCTGCCACCAGGCTGCACTTGCCCAAGACACACTGCAGGAAATGGTGCCCCTAATGGCTAAGGGTTCCAGATTACAATATTTAATGCCTCCGAGTGGTTGTCTTTGTTTTCTTACTAGGTTGCCTTTCAAAGTGACGGCCATGTTTTTCCCAACCCGTGAGAGAGTGGCGCCGCCGACACGATTTGACACGCGTGTCGACGCTAAGCAGATCGGAGTTGGCGCCTCGCTTCACACCAATCTGCATGGCTTCCTTTCAGGGCAAATGTCTCCTGCAGCGCTAACGTATAACTACACACGAATACACGGAGAAAATGAAATGGCTTGACCGTTCCTTGTTGGCGCGTCCTGCCCTTTGGCACTTACATTTTGGTTTTAAATCAGGAACTGAACCAGGAGACATAGTTGGAGTAGTGGACGTTTTTCGAGTATAGTAAATAAGAACCGGGGTTATGTATTAGCTATTATCTCATCTTATCTCATTAGCTGCACCGCTTATCCTCAGTAGGGTCGCGGGGGTGCTGGAGCCCATCCCAGCAAACATCGGGCAGTGGGCAGGGGACACCCTGAACTGGTTGCCAGCCAATCGCAGGGCACACGGGGACAGAAAATTCACTCGCCCATTCACACCTAGGGACAATTTGGACCGGCCAATTCACCTGAAATGCAGTTTTTGGAATGTGGGAGGAAACCGGAGTGCCCGGAGGAAACCCATGCAAGCACGGGGAGAACATACAAACTCCGCACAGGAAGTCTGGAGCTGGATTTGAACCCACGCAGGAGGTTCTCATGACATGAACTGTGCCGCACATGCGCTAACCACTGCGCCACCGTGCTGCCCATTAGCTATTATGATGACCTTATTTTAAGGATTATAAATCACACAGTTTTTGCGACATATGGCTTGTGTTAGATCAGGGGTTAGAACATTGTTTAGGCTCTTTTTATTAAGGCACATTTAGGCCAGGAGTGCAATACCGTATTTCTACCACTAGTGGCAATTAATTGTAGCTCTTTTCTACCATCAAGGCACAGGTGTCAAACAGCCGGCCCGCGGCAAGACAACCCTCAGAGAAGCGCAAGAGAAAAACAAGCTGCAGGTTGAAATATGTCAACTTGATGTTGCCAAAGCCATGTGCCTCTCACAAAGACACTGTACTTGTATTTATTTCTCTCTTTCTCTCTTTCTTTTCCACCCCTTTTCTCCCACTCTGTCTCTTTCACTCTCTGTGTCTCTCTTTTTCTCTTCCTTTGTTGCTCTTTGTCTTTTTCTCTGTGTCTTTTAACCTCTTTTACTCTAACTTCCTTTTTTCCTTTTCTCTCTTTTCTTTCTTCATGCACTCCACGCTTTTTCTCTTTTCTCTCCTTCTGTCTTTCTATTTCTCTTTGTATTTCTTTCTTCCTCTCCTTTTTTTTTTCCCCCATCTCTCACGACTTTTAATCTTTTGTTTCTCACGCTCTCTCCATCTCTCTCTTTTTCTTTCTTCGTCCAGCCCTCTCTCCTTTTCCCTTCCTCTTTCCCTTTCTTTTTTATCCCTTTTTCTTTCTCTTTTTTCTACTACTCCGGCCCCTGACAGAATGTTTGTTCCATCGTGTGGCCCCCGAGTTAAAATGAGTTTGACACCCCTGCATTAAGGCAATGAGAACACACATGCGGGTGTGACGTCCACCTTTAAGTATTTCTTAAGCATTTTTTCAAGCGTAGAATTTGCGCATGAGGACTTTTAAGACAGATATTTGTCAATTTCATAGATGTCGAAGAGTTCCATCTATGAAAAACGATAGAAGATTAATAATGACCATTATATTCCCAAGGTTAGGACTGTGACGATGTCCCATGGCTTGAGTAATTACTTCCATGTACTTTTCATTTGCAGTATTTTGTGACATTTTTACGAAATACCTCTGCTCACACTCTGTTTTGAACCAATTATTTAATGAACGGCTCCGATCTTAACCCTATATAACCTGATAAGTTCTTACTTTAAAAATGACTATCAAACTGGTAGTCCTCTGCGCTAATCTGTAACTTAAAGGTCTTACTTTGATACATTTCTAGTTTACATTTGTGTCACGGTTGCCTTGGCGACCAATTGTCCCCGCCCATGTGGCGCCAGCTGCGCCTCGTTGATAGATTGGCTTTCCGTCTATTCAAGCTCATTGCTCTCACTCTTCCTTTGTCAGTCCGTCAAAGAAACTCTGCCCCGCAGGACGTGGGTTTTGACTCGGTTCTGTTTCATGTTGGTATTTCCTGTCCCGTATTGTTCCCGTTTATTTTGTCCTGTTTAATATCGGTTTCCAATTTCGTTCCCGTCTAGTTTGTCCTGTTTAATTTCAATATCCTGTTTTGATATCAATCCTGTCTGTCACGTTGTTTAGTATCGGTTTCCAGTTTCATTCCCGTCTAGTTTGTCCTGTTTATTTTTGTCATCCTGTTTTGATATCAATCCTGTCTGTTCCATCCTGTCCGTTATCAACCCCATCTGTCCGATATCTGCTCGGGCAATTGGTATCGATCTCATCGGCCTCTGGCTTCCTATCATTCCATGCCAGAAAGCTGCCTAATGTGCATGACTCCCCATTTCCCGTAAAATAAAAGGCTTGTGTGAGAAACACCACGCATTTGGGTCCTGATCCTCTTCCGGTTTCATGGCAATTCGTATTACATAACACAGAACTCGAGAACCAATGCGAGTAAATGTCCAATATGATCTCAATTGAAGCAGACCCGAGATAGAGAAGATAGTTGACAGCTATTAGCATTAGCACAATAGTAACCACACAACAGACAACAATAGTTAAGCAGGGAGACTCCAGACTTTTACATGCGAGTTGTCACTCGTATTATTTTGACCTTTTTCTGGACTACACATGCTTATCTAGACAAGGCTGGATAGTTTGCTTATATTATTAGCTTCAACCTTTGCCGTTTAATCATGGCTAGCTAAAAGGTGAATGTGCGCATGATAATGTGTGTTACTTAATGTGTCGTGGGTCTTTAATAAGTTGGGGCCACGGGAGCACTGACTTTAATTAAGTGTTCGAGACAGATTTAGGCCTTGGCAGCGTCACATACTCACCCATTTGCAAGACGCATACACGGAAAAATGGAAAGCCAGCATCATTCACTGAAATTCTTTAGCCGGTGGGCTACTTTAGCTACGAGAGTGATTTTATTTTTTTTCGAATCAAGCTTTCTCACTCACGGCTTCATTTAGTTTGTTCGTCTCACTTGGTCAGATTTTGCTGATTCGACCGTACCCCACCCCGCTCCTAGAATTCATTACAACATCTTCATTTCACATCACATACACCCTGCTCCCCTTTTAGAGAAGTCAGGGAGTCGTTAGTATGCAGAGGAGTGCAAGTACAAACTGCATATTTCTCTTCAGAAATATAAAATTGAAATATTCATGACTTGAGAGAGCAATCGTTTTAAGGAGTGGGGCTGGGGAGGAGGCAGAAATGGAGAACAGGTGGCACTTTTCCTTCAAGTATCGGTTACCACCCCTCACCCAGATCTTCTTGCACCTGGGTGTTGCATCGCAGACTATTTAGTGGAATCAAATCCACTCTATGCAGTGGATAGTTCAGTTTTGAATGCCTTTGACGTAGGAAAGTCAAGTTTGCAATGCATTTCAGACGCTTTGGTAATGTATGCGCACAGTAGATGCTGTCAGCTACACCTCACACCAGAAAACTCACACAGACTCTGGCTGAGGCTTGCTATCTATGTTTGGTAATATTGTTACTGTACTCGAAAATCGAGTTAAAAAGAAAACATTACATTGATAAAATAGAAAATTACATACCGTAATTTCCTCACAATAAGGCGCACCGGGTCATAGGGCGCACCCCCCAAAAATAGTTTTTGGTCCTATATTTTCCATACATAAGGCGCACCGGATTATAAGGCGCTGCAATGGGAACGTCGACAAAACAGTCAGATAGTTCAGTCAAACTTATTACCCCCTTAACATTCCCAAAGCTTGCAAAGAAGCAAATACGTGTCTCAGACAAGTACGGAAACAGTGTCTGTACGATGTCACCAATCACTCAAATGCATCGTTCCAAATGTCATTCGGAAGGTTAAGGTTTTGGGATTCAAGAAATGCCAAACATTTCTTAGTTTCCAATTTATTTTTTGCTGGCAACTGTGTGACAGCAAAGTAAGAATTTTATTGTGCAGGGAAAGGGGGTTCTTTACTGTGTATATGACAATAAACACTTTGAATTGAATTTAGTTTAAAAAAAAACTCATCACAGAAACATCAAGATCGTTCTAAAACAAGATACCGGGAAAATATAAAGCCGCATATCTGACCTAAGTTCTCTTGCAGCCATCCCGTTCAATAATGGTACGTAACCATGGTCTTCTTACAACTGTGAGTGTAGTAAATCCAGGAGAGTAAAATATTTACAAATACAGAATAGTAAAACATGTTTTCTCTATGCCGTAGTGCAACCCAACGTGTGATTCACATTCATCTTTTTAGGCCAATTGGAGGCTTTGTTTCGCCCCTTTAGCCTATGCGAGCCTGTAAATGATAAAAGGGATCCGCCCCCTTTACCTCCGAATAACTTTAGCCAATAGTGACTGATTCAAATGATGATTGACACATTGGTTAGGAAATTAAACGCCGGTATATAAATCCCAGCATACACCGCGGACTACTGCGCCTTCGGGGGAAAATCTAGTCGGCAGCTGCTTGCCTTAGTTGCAAGACTTTGTGACTTAATATTGATCCATATATAAGGCGCACTGTATTATAAGGCGCATGGTCAGCTTTCAAAAAAAATAAAGGCTTTTAGGTGCGCCTTATAGTGTGGAAACTACGGTAATTACGTCAAGTCAAGTCTTATTTTTTTTGTATGGCAAAACATAGTAAATAATACTTTTTTACTAAAAAAATATTTTAAAGATTTTTGTAAAATAAGAGACATAATACGTTTCAAAAATGAATCAGAAAAAATAGTTAAAATATGGCAAAATAGTAAAAATAATATATCTTCTTTTATTGGAAAACATTGAATATGGAAAAACAGGATGCGTAATGTTTTTTTTTAAACAAATGGGTAAAAAAATCGAAAAATACAATAGCTAAATAAAATAAATAATACTTCAAAAAAATCGAAAGAAACCCATAACATAGGGCAAAATAAAATCAGCAATACTGTTTTTTTCATTGCTAAGAAATTGTGGAAATATGGCAAAATAAGATGAATGATACTTTAAAAAATGTAGTAAATTAGGATTTTAAAAACCTGAAAAAATAATTAAAATATGGCAAAATAAAAGAAAAAAATATATGTTTTTAATGGAAAGAAATGGTTAAATATGGCACCTTTAAACATTTTGGGACAATAATTAATAATATGGCAAAATAATCAATCCACTTATTTTTTTAAGCAGAAAGACATATTTAAAATACGGCATGTTTCCATTTATCTATTTAATGAAAAAATAGTTCAAAAATATTGTAAAACAAGAAAAAAAAAGATTTTTATCTTCTGTTGTGGCATTTGTACTTGGTGTTGGTAGGAGTGGGTACCAACAAGAACGTTACTTATATAAGTGTGGAAAAAAAAAAAGAAGTGACAATTGATTGTTATATTTCGTTTAAAGATTTTGGTTACTAATCTCTGACTAAATCTTTCAGTTAAACCAAAGGTTCCCAAACTTTTGCAGACTGGCGCCCCCTTGGCTTCCTAGTAAATTACTTTTTTCTTACAGCATAAAGGTCGGAAATGATGCTTTGATAGAGGTTTGTTTACCTCTCAGTCCACTTGTATAGATGCACCTTCTTCGTCTTTTACTTGTAATCATTTTTGACATTCTGTGTATTGTAATTTGTTAGAATTTTTAAGGTGCTGGTACAAATTACTTGTGTTTCCTTGTGTGACCTAGCGACTGCTCGAAAGCAAATTCGTCCTCTTTGTCAAAACCCAAAAAAGGTCCAAACAAGCAATGTATTGCCCTTCTTCGTTACAAGCTTCGTTTCCTTCTCTTTTGTTGACTCTGGGACTATGTTTACGGAGTCCGCCATGACACTCAATGACCTCACACTGTGGGTGTGGGATAGTGTAGTGCTTACAAACTTTGAATAAAGTTTATTGGCTTGTACTATTATTAAAACTTGCCTCTGATTGGTCGGCGCTTTAAAATCTCAAACAGTAACAAAACTCCCATCACTCACTACAAAACCTTGAAAAAAACGCAGTGCTTTGCAGTTTCACAACCCCACTAAGTCACATTGCGATGTCGATTTGATTTCGGTTAATTGTGCAGCCCTAACGTGTTGTGTACAAATTATCAAACAAACGTTCAAACTTCTGACTTTCACTTCAGACTGCCGCCCCCCTACCGCCCCCCTACTGCCCCCCTACTGCCCCCTTCTTCCTCACCGCTCCCCCAGATCTTTCCACCACCTCCAGGGGGGCGGTACCGCCCACTTTGGGAACCACTGACTTAAACTAATTATTCATTGAAACGGATATAAACCGTTAGATTACACAACCGCAGAAAAACTCCCATTGCGCACATAGCAAAGCAAGACATTCTTGCCCTTAGCCGTCTGATTTTGTTATCTGGATGCCATCTTCAACTTTGCCATCTCCTTTATCTTCCTCCTCCTGGCGTATTCTTTGTTTTCCAAATTTGTCCGTGATTTATCTTTCATTCGATTTTTTCGGACGGCGCCTGCACCTTCCTTCTTTGCTAGCACTCCGAGGGAACTGATGCACCTTTGATTAGTGCCTTGCTGAATATTCTGTTTGACTTCTGCTGGATTCCGTTTTGTTGTCTTTCCTGTCTGCCGCCGTGAACTTTTTCCTTTACTTTTTGTCGATATGAGTCATTCTCTGCTTTCTTTGCTAATGATTTCCGGAGGGCTTCGGTGCATTGCAAGTTGCCTCACCCATACAAAACTATTCATGCAATTGTTGTAATCACTCGTTTGAAAAAAACTAGCCTAGTGAATAAGTCAATTGAATATTTGAATGTTTTCTATCTATAGGCTCTTCCCAAACTCCTCAACTTAATTCTGACCCCTGATCCCTGAACCATACCCACTGACCCCTGACGCCTGACCCCTGACCCCAACCCTTAACCCAAATTCCTAACTGTGACCCTCTAATCACAACCCTGAACACCTAACCCTAACACTAACCCTTAATTCTAACACCTAAATCTAAAGCCAAGCCTAACACCTAATCCTAAACCGTAACCCCTGACTTCCTAGACTTAACCACTGACCCCCAAACCTAACTTTTAACCCTTAGTTCTAACCCCTAACCCTAATTTCTAACTCTCTAGCAATAACCCTAACCCCAACATCTAACCCTAAACGTATTCCCTAGCCCCTCAACCTTTAGTCAAACCCTATACCCTAACTCTCTAACCCCAAAACCTAGCCCAATTCTAGTTATTAACCCGTAACTCCCAAACCTAACACTCAACCCTTTAATCCTAACCCCTGGCACTGACCTCTAACCAATCGTAAGCCTAACTACTTACTCTTTAATAACCAAAAACACTAACCTCGACTATTTAACCCGAACATTTAACCCAAACCTTAACTCTCTAACCATAACCCTGCCTATTCCATAAGCCAACCCCAAATCGAAACTCCCATTATTCCATCAAATGTTACCTGGAGGCAGCATGGCGGCTGGGTGGTTAGCCCACACACCCACGGTACAGAGGTCCAGGGTTCAATTCCAGCCACCAAGGCCTCCCCCTGTGGAGTTTGCATGTTCTGTCCGTGCCTGCGTGGGTTTCCTCTTGGCACTCTAGGTTCCTCCCACATTCCAAAAACATGCATGTCAGGTTAATTGGCTAGTTCAAATTGTTCCTAGGTGTGAATGGGTGAGTGAGTTGTCTGTCTCTGTGTGCCCTGTGACTGGCTGGCAACCAGTTCAGGGTGTCCCCTGCCTACTGCCCTGAGATAGCTGGGATCGGCTCCAGAACCCTGTGATTCTACTGAGTATGGAAGGATGTTAACTGGATTGTAATGTTCTATCTCTTGTCATTAGCATGCATGCCTGAGTTTGCGTTTAGCACTGAAGGTATCACGTAAACTCACGGAGCCTCTCATTATTCCTCACAGAGGGCAGATGACTTATTGATTGCAAGGACTCATTTATTTAGATGGGACATCTGGAGAAGCCCCCAGGTCTTGTTTGTGTCATGAAACCGACCTTCTCTTTGTTCTGTAACCTCCACCAAGTCCCCTTTAAAGACACACTTTATAGCATTCATTGTTGAAGCTATAAATTTCGCACAGTGTTAAAGAACTAGAAAACCAAAACGTTGAGTGAAATAAAGAGTAAAATGCAATACAATTAAAAGTAAGGAGTTGCATTTACTTCAAAAGGTTTTGTTCTTTTTGGGTTCGTCTCAATAAATTTTGCAGATATTAAAAACTAAAAGATTGCCAATTTTCTCTCCGAGACAGCTCAAGTTACTTGAGGTTTGAAGGTGATCGTTTGTACACAGCATTTTTCAGATCTTTCCACAAACATTTTATAGGATTGAGGTTTTTACTCTGGCTGGGCCATTCAAACACTTTTATATTGTTATACTTAAACCATTGCATTGTAGATGTTGCTTTATGTTTTGGGTCATGGTCTTCTAGGAAGGTGAACCTGCACCCTATTCTCAAATCTCTTGCAGACTCCAACCGATTTTCTGTCAGAATCACCCTGTTTTTGGCTTTATGCATCTTCCCATTAATTCAAACGGTCTTCCCAGTCTTTGCTGAAGAAATGCAACCACAGAGCATGATTGTGCCACTCCCATGTTTGACAGTGGGGATGATGTTTTCAGAGTGATGTAAAGTGTTACTTTTCAACCTTACATAATGCTTTGAATTCAGCCTGAAAAGTTCAATTTTGTTTTCATCAAGTCCAACTTCACAATAGTGTCTCTTATGTTGTTCATTCTTAGAAAATATTTTCAGTTTTTTAGCTTTACGTTTGATGCCTGAAATGTGGCAATGCGACAACAAGTTATTGAAGGGCCAATACCTTCACTAGGCAATGTAAAAGGTATCTAACTCTTTAACATGTTCTATTTGAAGTTTACATATTTTTTATGGATTTCAAAACCTATTTTGGATTCCCCAAATACCATAACCCTTCGATTTTAATTGTAATAACAGTAATAGTACTTGTTATTGGTTTTATTATTTCCAACTCCTAATGACTTTCCAAAGATGAGTTAAGTCAATGTTATTTTCGGAGGAGTAAAGGATGAATTGGGAACGCGGATTTCCATGCTTGCTCCCACCTGGCAACCTCATCTGATTGTGTGTACTACAAAGTATTTAATCCAGGGTCAGCATCTTCCGTCAGCACGAGGGCCTTCCGTTCAATAAGTAAATAAACACGCCAAGGCCTTTGCACACCTCCCCTGTGCACACATTTGCGATTGAAGCCGAGTTCACACCAAGGCTCCTGTTTTGACAGGCTTTCCTTGCCGGGATTAGACGAGCGGCAAGAGTCGCATTAATCCTCCACTGCTAAATACCAAACATCCCTCTCCCGCCCTTTCCTGAGCTCCCTGAAGGCCCTTAAAACCGGGAAAAGAGAGCCCGGGATGGTGTAAATTTGTCTCATTAGGCCAGGGTTACGGAGGCTAGTCTGTTCTAGTTCTTTCATTCCAGTATTTCCTGACCTCCTCATGAACCTCGTGGAAAATCAGAATTCGCAAATGTTTTGCTCCAGCCGCATTGACCTTGAATACAATTTGAAGATGGACAGCTTGCGTGTGATGTCTAAGCGGCAGATGTAACAGGAGGAGGCTGAGCTATCCATCATGGGATTTTTTTTATTTTTAGTTTTTTTGTTTTTTGTGTGTGTGAGAGTGAGCGTGTTCTCTCCTTAGGCGTGTGATTGATGGAAGTAGGACGAGAGGCTCGCGTGATTCGTTCCGATAAAGGAAACTTCACTCAAGTCTCTCGCGGAATGTCTCGCAGAACTCCAAATGAAAGTTTTGCACAAGGAACTAAATCTTAAATCGGAAGTCAACCCAAAGGATTTTCTGAATAAGTGTCCTTCCCTAAACAGCATTTGCATTATTTTTGTTAGAATTTAAATGACAAGGTACATCTTTCGGCTCCCAAATGTCTCTTTGTATTTTTTTGTTTTTTTAGGAGTAACGGATCGGATGACTGAAAATAGCTAACGGTTTTGTTTTTCAGTAACGAGGTAATCTAACAATTTTTTTTTCCCACCGTTACAACGCTGTTACTGGACCTAAAATGTATATCTATCTTTGATTGTTATTCTTGTTTTGTCCATGGGGTGGCGTACATTAATTCGTACAGACGCTGCCCTACTTACAAACAAGATAGGTTGCGGACGATCATTCGTAAGTTTAATTTGTTTGTGAGTTGCTTCAGTGCTATATTTTGTATGTTTAGGGTTTGTATAAGTATGTCTAAGGCTTGTATTAGTAACCTGTATTGTTTTGTACTAAAATAAACATGAAATAAACATAACAATTTCAGAAAATTATATGCTCTATAAAGATAAATAAAGTTGAATTTAACTTACTTTTGGAAGATGGGCTTCAGGAGGTCCTCCTCTGTGGTAAAAATTGGCCGAAAAAAAAGCGTTTTCTCAACCGCATCAAGCTTTTTTATTCCACTTTCATTTCAAAAGAAACAGCTCGCCTCTTCTTTACACTTTACACCAACCATATTAAATAGAGGCACATGATATTAAACAATAAAAACGTAAAAGTTCTTAGCCCGCTAGATACTGTTTACACACGAACTCGGAAGTAGAAGTCGGATTTCTACTTCGGGGTGGATGCTGGGTGAGCTCTCACAGCGCCACACGCCGGTGGCGGCAGAAAGAAGCACTACAATAACGTCCTGTACTCGGCAACAGGTGCACACAATGCAAAATCTAACTTACAAAAATGTCCGGATACTTTTTGACATCCCGGAAAAAATGTTCGTAGATAACGTTTTACGTACGTCGAATGGTCGTAAGTTGGGGAGCGTCTATATTCCTGTAAGAGTAAAAACGCTTGGGTGGTCATACAGGTATCAGACCCGGAAAGGCAAAAGGTTTTTAACCGGAAGCTGGTTTGTTGTTGTCTCTTTGGTTTATGTGTCTTTTGTTATTGCCGTTTAATAGACTCTACTTCAGATCATTTTAATCAAATAAATAATAATAAATAATACATGGCCCTGGTCACTTTAGATAACATCTAGCGTATCTGCCTAGTTCCACCCGGCATATTGATATTTCAGTCTTTCTGTATTGGGCAGAACTCCTTTATCATTAGTCAAAAACCTTTCTGTTAGCGCTACACGGAATCTGCCATTAGCATTTGTCGAAACGTACTTAGCCAGGGTGCTGGCCCATGCTGACAGAGGCACGTTGGTTACTAGAGATTGTGTTTTATTCAATACAGTAAAACTCACTTTATATATTTTTATAATTGGCTTTTGTTGTAAACAAAATGAAGTCAGTACAGTAGGCTATGTCTATTTGACCAGTTGTCTCAAGCTGTGAGAGTTAGATGTAATTATTTAGACTCACTTTATATTTGTTTAATGTTGATACCTGATTTATTATAGTTTTTATTGTTTTTTTTTTTTTTTTTTTTTTTTTTTTGCACTTCAAATGTAGCATTAAATCTGTTGCTGGTGAGGTACCTGTACAATAAATATTACAAGGTCCTATAACACATCTACCTGTCTGTTCTTCTCTATTCAACTGACTCGAATATTGCTCTAAAAAGTTCAAATTCTTTGAAATACAACAACTTGTTTTCATAGTAGCGGAAATAGTCACTTTCCCTGATAACTAGGTACTTTTACTATAGAGTGATTCAGTTACTAACGCAGTTAGTTTTTGGAAGAAGTAGTGAGTATTGTACCTGGCACTTGATATATTGATAATGATAATGAAACATTATGCACTACTTTGATTAAGAATTCATTTTGAAAATATATTGTGCTACTATATTAAAATACCCTTTATTGTTTTGATACTTTTCCCAATTTCAACTATAATTTTAATTTTTTATTCTAAGCAATAGCAATGACGGGCAATGGAGTCTGGGTGATACTACTGATACTAGATACAATTGTTTAAAAAGAAAAAAGAAAATAAGACTGTTAAGAGATTATGGGATAGGAAATTCATAATCCCAAAGGTGAGAACAACCAGGAAAAGTATGTGTGTGTCTGTGTATGGAGTCAAACTTTGGAACAATTTAAATTAAAAAAAAAAAACATTACTGGCAGAATACAGAAATGAAGAAAATGGGGTATGAGTGATAGGAGAGATTGGGAATAGTGCATCTACAACTGTTTTTAACTTTGTTGTTATTGTTGCTATTATTAATTGCTGTTATTATTAATATTATTACTATTGTTTTTATCATTGGTGTATTTAATAGGGAAGATGAAGGGGTAGGGAAAATAAGCATCTGCTTCTTACTAGCCCTTTTCGAACAAATTATGTAACATTATTTTGTTGTTGGGTCATTGTTTTTTTTATATTTTTTATTTTAATGTTCGAAATAAAGTTTTCATTCAATATATATATTCATTTTTATTACCAAATAATAACATAATTTTCACTGCGATGACCAAACTCTCCTTTGATGCTCTTTCCATTTAGAAGACAGAAAACTCTGTCTTTGTGTGAATGGGGTGGACTTGATCAAGAGAAAGGATTAATATCCCCAGTAGGAGATGGAATGGAATCTTAATGAGAAGCGTGGCTTTTTGTGTGTGCTTGATATGTAGGTCACAAGCCTGTTTGCAAAATCTGGTGTGCTGCCGTGCTGCAAAAGTCAAGTAAATGAACAAAAAAAAAAAACTGGGTGCACAAAAGACCCCCGAGCTGCCTCCGCTGTCGGAGTGATGAGGCCTCGGGAGCGCTCGATCGCTGATGTCAAAGACAGCGAGGGTCGCTGATGAATGCTGGATTTGAGTGCTAGAGACCTTGTGCTGATTTTCAATGTTTGATTTTATATTGCGCTTATTCGGAAGCTCAGTCGCATTTGGTCCAAAGTCAGCAGTGAAGCTGAATGGGCTGGGTGACGTTCTATTGTCACTTTTTCGCCAACTCCAAGATTATTTTCATTATAACTAGCTTATTCAGTTTTTCTATACAGTACAAGATTGTTGGAAATGTTCCTGTATATATTAGAGTGTTTTTTATTACATGACATTGACCTTGCATTTAAAAATAAATACATAAAAAGTCTGCTGATAATTTCAAGCATTTATTTATTTCTTTGTAAATGTCAAATATCGAAAAGAAATGCACAAAAAAAAGAATTGAAATCCCTTTCCCTTTCCTAGAAATTTTAATCCAAGACGT
The DNA here is from genome assembly GCF_059441175.1 of Urocampus carinirostris. Classification (NCBI taxonomy): domain Eukaryota; kingdom Metazoa; phylum Chordata; class Actinopteri; order Syngnathiformes; family Syngnathidae; genus Urocampus; species Urocampus carinirostris. The sequence continues at coordinate 29,933,064 of NC_142361.1, forward strand.
ACCCAAAATAAATAGAAAGCTCTTCTTGAACAATTTGAAAATATGGACAGTTTTGGTCTCTTTTGTAAATTAACACTCTGAAGTTCTGCCTAAGGTGAAATAATCACTGCAAGGGTTACTTGTCAGGACCAGAACGTAGACAGGACCCACTTGCGTTACGTTTCTTTCAGTTTTATTGGAAGAAAATAAAGGGTTGCCCCCACGATCCGGTGATTGCTTGGCACGGGAAGCAGGTCGCTCTGAACGCGGAAGTGGGACTTCCGTAGCGAGCGATGGCGGTGTCGGGAATGTTAAACGGGTCAGTAGCTGGGACAGGAGAGCAAAATACGTGGTCGGGGTCAGAAGCCAGGAAGGAATTATTTTGCAATCACATGCCTGCAGATGAGTGTAGCATAGACAGTTTAGTTTTAAAACAGGGTAGCTTGAAGCCTTACCTGGTACCTTGGCAAATTTGATCACAATCTGAAAAACTAATTCCATTTTACTCATTTTTCTAAGGGTGGGTTTAGGCATTTCAAAAGTGGCTATCTGGAAACAAGTTGACAGCGGTAAAAACTCTGCAACTGTGTTTTTTACTTCGGCCAATTTTTTAGACATATTAAAAGGGTTGTGAATGTTTGACTCCTCTTTCCAGAAGTCAGTCAATGATTGTAGACACTTGCGCATAATAATGAATCAAATGTGGTGTTGCTCACGTTTATTTTCAAATTTCTCATTTACACGGCAAAAATGTGGACATATTTATGTCGGGAATCATATTGGCTAACCAATGTGTCAATCGTCATTTGAATCGTTTACTGCTGGCAAAAGATATTTGGAGCTAAAGAAGCTGACCTCCCTTTTACCATTACAGGCCCTTTTAGGCTAATGCAGGCTGTGCACGGTGAAACAAAGCCTGATACTAGGCGATAGTGGTGTCAATCAAAAGGTTAGAGGCTAATAATTTTACAAGTCTGTTTGCAAACAGCAAACTGATAACAACAAGGAACTTCCAACAATGCAGACATGCCTTTAGGCCGATTTTTTAAAAAAATCTGTCGGCATTATTGTGTTTTCGAGTAGATCTTTAAAACGGTTGGATTCACTGGACAGTCCTAGATGTAAAGACTAAATGTTTGCAAAAAATGATCTCATGAGCTGCCTATCAAGGGACTTATTGATGAGCGACCTGGCTTCAGAGTTTTTGGGTAACTTGTTTCAGAATGTTCAAGATGTTTCTCTGATGAAAGCATATTTTAAATTCAAAGAGTTTAAGCTTTCCATTGATATGTCGCATGAAATATTTCATTGATTAGTGAGATCTTACAGACACGTATTTGTTTGTCAACTATCCGATATACATATATATACACCCACCTGTGTTTTATAGCCAGTCTCACTCACCCACACAAAACCAACAAGCTTCTGAAGATTCTAACTTCAAAAAGCTGCAGCTACACGCTTGAGAAAACGCACACGCCATTGTGGACACGTGTGTACTGTATGTAGCTGCAATTAGAAAAACTGTGGCGGCTAGCAAAGCGCGATAAAAGCTGCAGGCTGCGAGATTTTCTTGTCATTATTTGAAACAACCCGTGAAAGGATTGAACGGACCGTCCTTAGGAATAAAAGGAAGCTTCATGAACGGCTAAAACATTTTAATTGCTCTCATTTTTCTCACTGTTTATTCCTCTCTCTCTCTTTTTTTCTTTCTAATTCTCCTTTTTTTCCTCTCTCTTGTTATCTTTCGCCTTATCGTTCTCTTGCTCTTGCTCTTGTATATGTATATACAGATTTTACATAGTAAAAATAATAAATACAATTTCAAGCTGTCATGATTACCGATGTGAATTGAATCACTTGTGCCCGTTCATTTGGCATCAACCGCCGCGGGTTCTGATTGGCTTGCTTTACCTACTTAAACCCAGTCCTGTCAATCCCCTGTTGTCAGTCCGCCTGCGAACCTGTTTTTCGACCCTGATTCCCGCCTGTCCCGTTTTTGCTCCCGTTTGTCTCCGGCTACGCCCCTTTTCTATCCCACCACGTCTGCTCTCCCGTCCTGGTTCACGACCCGTTTCCGACCCCGACCTCGTTTTTACTCTCCTTCCGTTCCTGACACCGCCATCGCCCGCGACGCAAGATCCACTTCCGTATTCGGATCACAATCCGATTGCAAGAGTGACTTGCTTCCTGTGTCCAGCAACCATCGTTCCTCTTTCTTTTGATAAAATTGTGAAAAAACATTATGAAATTGGGTCTACCCTGTGTGCTGGTCCTGACACAAGCATTCATTTTTATTTTGCTGAAAATATATAACAATTTATTAAAAGAAATACAATACACCATTATCAAAATTACAAAAGGAAAGACGAGGGAACAGGGAAGCAGATGAAATGAAAAGAAATGATCTGCATTTATATAGCGCTTTTCAGGTCAATGACTTCCCAAAGTGCTTTACATTGTGTTTCACATTTCTCAATAGCGGCCGTGATCTGTGCAGCCCAGTAAGGCGCTAACCTGCTTATTGGGGGTATTGGGGGTTCAGTGTCTTACCCAAGGACACTTCAACATGTAACACGGACAAGCCGGGATTTCGAACTGGGATCCCTTAATCCTAAAACGATCGCTCTACCTCCTGAGCTACTGCCACCCCAGATAACAGCTGAGTCGTATTTTATTTATTATTTATTATGTTTCTTGATTTATTAGGAAAATAAGTTGCAACTTAAATACAAAAAAGGAAACCGATCAAATTAAAAATCACTTTAGTACAGTATTTGTCATCTGTATATCAGATAAGTTTGCCCATTTTAACTCTTGCTTTTCTTACTCTATCAGAGATATTTAAAAAAAAGGGGCTAACTTTTCCCAAAAAGTACTGCATTTCTAATAAGCGCACCTATTTGATATGACATACAGAGAGTTGTTTTGGTTCTTTTTTTTTTTTGTTAGAAATAAATATCTTAAATAATGATTCTATATTTTCTATATAATTTCAATGCTTTACTAATAATGATAAAATGTATCTTTTATCTTCAACATTCAAAATAATCTATTTCATCAGATCCTTTTGAAACAATATTTAAAATAGGAAAACCATAACCCCAAAAGGAGAAAACTCAATGCCAGTAGACCAAAATCTATATTGACAATGACATAGTCACAAAGAAAAATTGTCTATATTTGCCCCTGCTCCAGTATCACATTAATATTAGATAACAAAGTAAAACTTGACATTGATTCTTTTTCAGTATGCCATCCTCTATTTGCAGCTTAAGCACTGGCTAATATAATCAGTCATGATCATAGTTGAAGGTCCCCAGGCAAAAAACTGTGAATTAAATTATGGGATTTCATTATGCGGGATAACTTTTTATTTGGCGGTGACCTTTCGAGATGAACTTCAAAAGTCATGTTAGCTACAGGGTAATTTTTGAGTTGGTCTTATGAAATAAAGACTATTATGATTTTAAAAAAATGTTCGGAAAATGACTCAAAGGGGGATTTTTTTCAACTTCAGGTGGCCTTCTTTGTGTTGAATGTATTTTTATAGAGAAACCTGATTTTTTCTTTTTCTAGGTGCTCTAAACGTCTTAATATATTCTATGGAAAATTTTCAAATTCCACTGAGTTACAGCAAAAATCTTCAGTAGTTTTGGTTCATCCATCTATCTTTTCATGCAGACACATTGGTCCAGTTTGAAAATGAACTATCTGTACCACTGCTCGCAGAATTAGTCGACCACAACCATTCAATTCATTTTACTCCTTGTGACAAAAGTGCCTTCTGCGGGTTCCCACTCGCAGCAACATGGGGATTGTGGCTGCATGAGTGCTGTTCACTTTTTGGTGGAAAGAATAGCAAAAAAGTAAATTCCGCCGGTTGAGAAAAAATGCACTACCAGCCTCCGCCTGCAGCAATAGTCAACTGTGGCAAGAATGACATTTCCCAACAAAAGTGGCATCAATATGATACAGGGGATAATGGATTGTGGCCACGCAGGTGCTGTTTTTTTTTTGGCAGAAAATACAGTAACAGTAAATGAAATAACTGCTGTTGGGCCTGACAAAAATGGATAGCGGAAAGAAATTCAACCCACAATGCACTGAGTCTACAAAGTACAAAGGACGAAGTGACAAGAGATTACATAGTGAAAATATGATTAAATGTGAGGTATGCTAAGCTAATTCACAAAAGGGTTCCACACACTATCATACCTGTCAACGTATATGTTTTTTCAATATTTTATACGTCTTTTTTTATTTTTAATGGTATAAACCACATAACAATTCTTGTACAGGGAATTTTCTTAATATTAATTTTATTAATTTAGACTGATCTTGTCTTGCCTATTCCTGCTGTAATCCGGATCATTATAGTCACTGGTAGCTGATGACAACGTCATCGTATGTTGCTAATGTTGACCCTGATATTGACCCTAGCAAATGTTATCTGAGATCAATTATTTGTTTTTCGCGCATACTGCTTTCATAACTTTTATGTTTTTATCCTACATAGTCTGTCTTGCTGTGTGTAAATAGTCAAATTAAGTCGTGTTTATTTGTATAGCCCTTAAGAAGTCTCAAAGGGCTGCACAGACTACTACAGATGACAGACTATTATTACACCATCCCCTGATCTGAAACCAGAATGTGCGCAAGGAAAAACTCAATAACCACGGCATAAGGAAAAGAAAGAAACTTTAAAAAGAGGCTGCACATACGTCAATCCCCTTTCCAGACTACAATAGATGTTGCAATGGCATTAACAGACAATACACAGACACCAGCAGGTGCTGGACAAAGACTAGGAACCTTCCCGTGGTGTCCTGCGAAGGGCTCTCTCTCGGGGGAGCCTTACGAATCCAACTCTATCCACTCAGACTCGCTCTCTCTTTCTTTCTTGGTCCCCTCTCCTTTTTTGTCTCTCCTTTTCTCTCTTCCCCCTTTACACTCTTGTCTCTCATTTTCTCTATCCCTCTCTTTCCTACTCTCTCTCCACCTCTCTGACTCTCTTTTCCCCCTTTTTGCGTTTTACTCTGTCTGTCTTTCTATCTGTCCCTCTCTTTCTCTCTCTTCTACTCTCCTCTCTCTGTTCGTCTTACGGCGGGCGACATCGAGAGCAACCCTGGCCCCCAGTCCAAATGCCAGTGATGCTTTCGAACCATTCGCTGCGACCACACCCCAATCACCTGTACTACCTGCCCACGGGGCTTCCATAAATCGAACGTACTAAGGACTTCAGAGGCTTAGTATGCTTGGTTTGCTTGGGTCACACCCCGTCAGGCCTGGCGGCACAGGACAGTCGCAGCCCCCTCTCCTTCGGAGAACTACGGAGCCTCCCACAAGCGAGTCTAGCGCTACTAAGGATTACCTTAGGCGCCTTAAGTGACTCTACAACAACAACAACAACATCGGCAGGTTCTAGATGATAGCGTTCCGAGTGCTGGTACGATGGCTCAAAATACATGCACCTTGCAAAAAACAGAATTAGCTTTCTCCCTCAAAGACAAGATAACAAAGGTATGAGGTCCACATCACTCATATACTATTGAATATAAGTATGTCTTAAGCTTAGATTTAAACACTGCAACTGAGGTTGCAGATCCAATCTCAGAGCATTCCATTGCACCAGGGCCTGAATGAAGAATGCTCTTGATTCTGCAGATTTCTTCTTGGATCTTGGAATTATCGTTTTCTGAGCGGAGGCTGGACAGAATGACACAAAGGTGCTGCTTTGTGTTTCTAAGGTTTATATTGGCTTATGAAGGGAATTGCATTAATATTAATAAGGGGAGCAATTGGCTGAAGTTGACAGGTATGCATAATATTTTCCTTATGAGGAACAGTCGGTTTAATTGAAAAAAACAGAAAAATAAATGCTGCTTTAGAAAATGTATGGACCGGGCCTAATTTTTCCCGTTGCAAACAGGAACAAAGCAGCCTGTCAAAAGCGATGACGTTTCTCTGCGCTAATCGCGCGCTGGCCTTCTTGAAGAGTCATCAGCATGTGTCGGCCTTCAAAGCGTCGCGCTCGGCGTATTAAAATCCGTCTTTGTCGCCGCTTCTGATCCAAGCGCCGAGCCTTCAGCGTGAGCCGTCGCATGTGCTCATCATTTTCCTTTTTTTCCGCCAGCCACGAGCTAGCACGGCACCGTGCTAAAACCGAGAATGTGCATGTGTCGGAGCTGTCCCCTTAATCCTTACAGCAAATAAAGGGATGCTTACCCAGTCTGGTGCACATCAACACCAGTGCAGGCGTCTCCTTATTTTTTTTCCGCACATCCGTGTTCTTCCGCTTTTACTTTTTTCATCTGAGTCCCCCTGAGAAGTTTGCAATCTCCTTCCTGTCTCACGGGGTAGGCCACAATCCAAGCCGCCGAAAGCTCCCAAGCTCCTTTCGGGGTTTGTGAAATTGGCTCGGAAAGCAAAAAATAAAGGATTACCCCCGTCCCCGCCACAATTACACTCCTCTTTACCAAGCGACCCGCCAGAGCTGTTGAATAAAAGGAGAAGAGATTTGCACTTGGCCGGCATGCTATCAGCTGTTGCCCGTGCAGATTTGAGCTTTTAATATTCTTAAATAGGAAACTTTCTTTGTCTCGTTTTTATTTTCCACTGTGATAAGATCCCCTAAATAAAACAATGCTTCCGATAAAGATCTTCATTCCAATGATACATGAGTCAGCTACATTGGATAATGTGAGACTGCAAACGTAAATACATTTGTCTAGGCTTAGATAGATAGATAGATAGATAGATAGATAGATAGATAGATAGATAGATAGATAGATAGATAGATAGATAGATACTTTATTCATCCCCGAAGGGAAATTCACTTTTCCAGCAGCATCCCTAAGCTGAGAACAATCGAAAATAACTGAGAACAATGGCTTGAGTGACTCGGTAAATTAATGGAGTTTACAAAATGTTTGCAGTGAAAAAAAGGCGTCTCTTTATCATCAACGGCAGTCTTGTAAAATAGATCTTTGACGAAGTTGCCAAGGGGGCAAACAGAATGTACATCCTCTTTTGTACATGTACATCCGCATTTTAGAAGCTGACATTTTTAGATACTATATCAATCGGGAGGTTTGATAAATCAAGTTAAGTCATGTTTATTTATATAGCCCTTAATCACAAAGAGTATCAAAGGCTGCATAGACCACAGATTATTGCAAACCACAGACTATTATGACACCATCCCCCGATCTAAAACCTACATGACAGCAAATAATACAGATATTGTCAACATAAATACAGGCAATTAATATGCTATGGAATAGAAGTGGGTTTTACGTTTAGATTTAAACATTTCCACTGAGGTTGCAAATCGAATCTCAGAGGGAAGAGCATCCCACAGCACCGGGGCCCGAATGGAGAACGCTCTCGAACCTGCCGATCTCTTCTTGGCTCTTGCGATCACTAGTAGACCAGCATTTTCAGAGCAAAGGCTCCGGACCGTAACATAGGGGGAAATTAAATCTGAAAGATATGAGAGAGCAAGTCCATGCATGATTTTGTATACTACCAACAGAACCTTAAAATCACATCTTAAGCTAACAGGGAGCCAATGCAGGTTAGCTAAAATCAGGGTAATGTCTTGTCTTATTTAAAATCCTCGCTGCAGCATTTTGTACCAGCTGCAGGCTCTTGATTTTGGACTTCGGGAGCCCGGAGAGTAGTGCATTACAGACGCATGAATTATAATCCCCGCATCCGCCTGAGACAGTATAGGGCGGATTTTAGCAACGTTGCGAGGATGGAATAAATCTGTTTTAGTAATATTCTCAACGTGTGTTTGAAAGGACAGATCGGGGTCAACTATGACACCTAAATGTTTGACTGAGTCACTCAGGGTGATATTAATCAGGAATGTTTTGTTTAGGATTGTATTTCTGCAGTGTGTGAAGCTATATTTATTAAAGCTTTTGTTCTCAAATGTTTGCTAATCATTTATCGTCTGAGATACAAGAAATCTTCCTTAAATGTGCGGTCCGGAATTTAAAAATGGTCAACATGCTGATGCCATTTGAACCCAGGACCTATACACTGTGAGGCAGACTTGCTATGTAGTGTACCACTAAGACAATTTTAATAAATAAAACTATATCCGTGTAAAAATGTGTTCAAGCAAAGGTTCATCTTATCCTTTTATCGCTACAGGGCCCCCTCCGGATATAAATTAATCCTCCAACGATCTAACTATTTCTTTGGGCTGACGTTGCATTTAAAACGATGACTCTATGAAAAAACTACTACCCAAAAAGTTTCGAAGAGAAATGTGAGTATGCAAGAGAGAACATCCGACATATTCCTCACATGGGGGCTTCATAAAATTCAAGAATCATCATCTTTTTCACCTGCATTTTCATTTTTTTCCCCCGCCTGAAAACATTGGAGCGCAGTCTGCCCTCCCTAAAATCCCAATCCCCTTCCTATTCTTCCTATTTGGATGAAAAGATGGCGCCCGGGAAAAGAATCATACAAATAATATGCGTGTTTTATTCGGTCGATTTTCCATCCATCCATCCATTCATTATCTGCACTGCTTATCCTCAGTAGGGTCGCGGGGGTGCTGGGACCCATCCAGGCTGTCTTCAGGTAGTGGACACCCTGAACACCTAGGGACAATTTGGACCGGCCAATTAACCTGACATGCATGCTTTTGGAATGTGGGAGGAAACCGGAGTGCCTGGAGGAAACCCACTCAAGCATGGGGAGAACATGCAAACTCCACACAGGAGGTTCGATCTCATAACCTCAGACTGTGCCGCACATGCGCTAACTACTGCGCTGCCGTGCTGCCCTGGTCGATTTTCTGTATGTGCGATTTAGCTGTCACAAAGTGGCTAATTTACATACTCCATTAGTTGTTTCCCAAATTAAGTGATGAACATTGCAGCAGGTGCTCTTTAAGTCCTTGTCACCTACTGTAACTCATATGTTTCGGTCGTGTCTTAAACTCACTGAATATTGGAGATCATTTTTGAGGGGCATTTCCGATATCAATCAATCGCGCACAATCCACTGACAATCTCTCGACAACTGTTATTCAGGACGTTTTAGTCTTCGCCTCTTTGATAGCCCGTCGGAGGATACTACTTTTGTGGAAGTCCTCAGAACCACCTGCCTTCAGAACATGGTTACACAATATACTCTTTCTGCTTGAATTGGAAAAAAAATAAATTTCATCTCAGAGGATCTGACGTTATTTTCCATTCTCATCTGGAACCTTTGCTCTATTATTTTGGAAGGCTCCCACCTGACAACAGAGTATAATAGACCTGGATGTCAGGGTCTGTTGACTTCTAACTCTAAATGTTGTTGGGTGCACCCGATTTTCTGTATATATCCATCCATCCATTATCTGCACCGCTTATTTTAACTAGGATCACAGGGGTGTTGGAGCCCATCCCAGCTATCTTCAAGCAGTGGGCAGGGGACACCCTGAATTGCTTGCCAGCCAATCACAGAGTCACCCGCGTATTTACACCTTGTACCGGCCAATCAACCTGACATGCATGTTTTTGGAATGTGGGAGGAGACCGGAGTACCCCGAAGAAACCCACGCAGGCACAGGGAGAAACTGCAAACTCCGCACAGGAAGGCTGGTAGCTGGATTAGAACCCATGACCTCAGAACTGCGCCGCAGACACGCTAACCACTCAGCCGCCGTAGTGTCCTACTGCCTGTTATGTTGAACAATTTTGTCTATGATTAAAAAAATGAAAAAGAAAAACAACAAAACAGCAAGTTGCCTTTTGATGAAAATTAGTGACAAAAATACACTATTTGAATTTTCACTCCAACCAAACCAATTTCATGACAAACCGGATCCAGACACTGTATCTACAGTTTTGTCAAATAAAATAAATCAGTGTGGTTTCAAAGTAAAAAAATAAAACTAAAACAAACAAACAAGAAAAAACAAGTAAAAAATGCCCTGTCGTGAGACAGCAAGGAACAAACTAACACAGTATCCATAAATAAACAACGGTATCCAGCTTTTTGCTCAAATTAAGCGGACACCTCGGGGACGAGAGTCTCCAAATCTTTGTTTTAGCCACCATTAGCACGTTAGCATGTTTTGGTGCACTCTTGTCAGTGTAATGCGACGAGAAAGAAGAAAGTTGTCCCTCTGGTAAATTTAAATTTTGATTATGTTGATCTTAAGCTAACGTCTAAACGACAGAAAACGGGGAACTCATCCTTAACCAGTCATTATCCCTTCAGCATATTTTTCTGGATTTGTTGGTCTAATGCCACCTAAAAATATTATGTTGAACTAGTTTAAGTTGATTCCTCCAGAATAAGAAACTGGAATTTCCCATTTTAGCCACCATTGGCTTATTAGCATGCTTGTGTGGATTGTGTCATTGACGTGAAGGAATAAAGTAATCCCTCCAAACGTCAACATTTCCCATTTGTTTATCTGAAGCGGACAACTTGGTAAAGAGAAATGGGAAATCTATTTTTTACCTTCATTAGCTTGTTAGCATTTTTTGTGGATTGTGTCATTATATATGCCATGCAAAGGAAAAAATTTGTCCCTCACACTCGCCAACATTTGGCGTCAGTTTAACTTAGCGGACAACTCAGTAATAAGAAACCGTCATTAGCTCGTTAGCGTGTTTTTCTGGATTTTCTTCATTGTAAGGTAACGTGAAGGAAGAGCTTCTGTCACGGTTGCCATGGCACCCAATTGACCCGCCCATGTGGTGCCAGCTGCGGCTCGTTGACAGATTTACTTTCCTTCTATTTAAGTTCAGTGTCCTCACTCTCCGTTTGTCAGTCCGTCAACAAACCTCTGCAAGACGTGGGTTTTGACTCAGTCCTGTTTCCTGTTGGCATTTCCTGTCCGGTATTGTTCCCGTTTATTTTTGTCCTGTTTAATATCGGTTTCTAGTTTCGTTCCCGTTTACTTTTTGTCCTGTTTATTATTCTCTCCAGTTTACGTTCCCGTCTAGTTTGTCCTGTTTTCATTTTCTTGTTTCATTATCTATCCTGTCTGTCCCGTTCTGTCCGGTATTGACCCAATCTGTCCGATAGCAACTCGGGCAATTGGTATCGATCTCGTCGGCCTCTGGCTTCCTATCCTTTTACGCCAGACTGCTGCCTAACATTCATGACTCATATTCAGATTCAGATTCAGATACTTTATTGTCATTCTTGTACACATGTATACAGAACGAAATGTCGATACATCTGACCCGCACAGTTTCCTTGAATGTACAGATATAAATAAAATGTTGTATTGAGTTGGAGTATTGAAGTACTAATTATAGCTATGAGTATTATACAGTAGTGCAAGAGTGCAAGAGGAGCAGCTAAACAGATGTGCAAAGTGGGCATTCAGGTAAACAAGTCGCTATACAATAACAATAACAATAACAAAGGAGTACGGCAGTGCAGAGGAGAACACATGTGCAAAGGAGTGGCTAGGTATAAGAGACTCCCCATTTCCCGTAAAATAAAAGGCTTGTGTGAGTAACGTCATGCGTTTGGGTCCTGATCCTGTTCTGGTTCATGACAGCATCAGGCCATTTAACCTCAAAATTTCACGTTTATCTAAACCAGACAACTATGGAACGAGAAACGGGATATTCACGTTTTAGCCACCATTAGCTCAGCATGTTTTGTGGGTTCTCTTCAGTGTCTTCGGACTTCAAGTAGGAAATTTGACCCTCTAACATGCCAAAATGTTGTTTATGTTTATCTTACGCGAGCCAACCTTAACGAGAAACGAGAAATCTCTGTTATACCCGATATTAGCTTCTTAGCATGTTTTTGTGCATTGTTTCGGTAGGATGCCAAGAGAAAAACTAAATTCATCCCTCCAGCACGGTAAAATTCAGTATCGGTTTGTCTTGTCTCATCCAGGAAGCTTGGTAGCACTCCAGTGGTACGAAACATGTGCAAAAAAAATAAAAATGAAATAAAACTCCCCCCTATTGAATTACTCTTGTGCTGGAGGCCGCAACCCAGTCCGCCGAGGTCCTATAAAAAAGCAACCGGAGGGAGAGAAAAGTCCATGAGATCATAAAAAAATGCAATTATCCATGCGTGTGAAGTTGTAAGTAGCAAGCAACAATACATTATCCTCCCGCGCCAGCTGAGCTTTCACATTAAAATGACATTATGGTAATGTTTTATTCCTGTGAAAAATACTCCATTGTTACCTGCAGCCCAAAATGGGGGAATCTATAAAGGCACAGGTCCATGAATTTGGAGTTCAACCCCTTTTTATAGAATTAATGGGGAAATGGGAAGACAGTTTATAGAGGATAAAAAACACTGAAGTAAATAAGTAACAAAAATTGATTTAATAATACAATGTTAACAGTAAATGAAAATATTTATACATACAAATAAAAACAACTAAAACTAAAGATTTCTGATCTTGAGCAGGAATCAAAATCTATTCTGTAAAATGATATTACCAGAACATAAACTTCGCTCTACAAAAAACATATAGATTTTTTCACGGTTGCCATGGCACCCAATTGGCCCCGCTTGTGTGGTACCAGCTGAGTCTCATTGACAGATTGGTTTTCTGTCTATTTAAGCTCAGTTCTCTCATTTTTCCCTGGTCAGTCCGTCAACGAACTTCTGCCCCGCAAAAGACGTGAGTTTCGACTCGGCCTTGTTCCTGTTGGTATTACCTGTCTGGTATTGTTCCTGTTTATTTTGTCCTGTATAATTTCGGTTTACAGTTTTATTTCCGTCTATTTTGCCCTGTTCATTATTTTCGTTCCCATCTAGTTAGTCCTGTTTCTTTTCGATATCCTGTTTTAATATCTATCCTGTCTGTCCCGTCCTATCCGGTATGGACCCCATCTGTCCGATATCAACTCGGGTAATTGGTGTCGATCTCGTTGGCCTCTGGCTTCTTATCATTTCACACCAGACTGCTGCCTAACGTGCATGACTCCCCATTTCCCGTAAAATAAAACGCTTGTGTGAGTATCGTCACGCGTTTGGGTCACGATTTCAGTATACTTATCTAGTGGTCAAATACTACACAGTACATACTGTCTCTTTAATGACAACATTCCTAAAATGTCTATCCCGTTGTTAAGATGACCACTGGACAGAAGCTGATATCAGTGTTGGGATCACCTGCAGTGGTTTTGGGTAATGATCTTAAACATGAGCCTGGCATCAGCACCGATATCAATTCTTGATACATCCTCTTAACTATGCGTCCATTTATTGTGTAGTTATGTTTCTATCTATTCCCATCTGAACCCGGGATGCTAACAAGCGGACCACGTGTCTTCTTTTTGGGGTCTTTTTCATATCGGTTGTGACTCTGATTCAAAATGATGTGTGTGTTTTTACATATGATACATTTAAAATTTAGTAGCTAATATAAATGAGTAGAAAAAACATCAATGGAATTTATACCGTCAAGGTAAACAAGGAACCTTAACCCTATGTAAAAAATTCCAACCTGTTATAAAAGCCCTCCTCTGAGCTCTTTCTCTTTGTTAAATATCCCTGATCACAAAAATCAGATTATCCCTATAGATTCAACAATGAACAGCAATAGTTACAATGATTTAAACAGTGCATAATAGTCAAACTAATGAACAATAGTGAGCAACAGCAGTAAAAATAACAAACAACCCTGGCATCCCAAGCAATCTCCTTTGCAGGTGTCAGTAGTAAAAACTGAATACATTAGTTATTGTAAACAAGCAGAATAGACTAATGACTGCTTATCGCCTTTGCTGGTTTCCTGACTACTAGGAGTTGAAAATATGCAGGGATGGCCCAAGTTCTTGTCACGATTGCCCATTGCCCTCACGCGGCCCCGCCCATTTGGGTTCAGCTGCGGCTCATTGCCTAATTGGCTTCCCTCCTATTTAAGCTCAGTGCTCTCACTATCCCCTTGTCAATCCGTCAACGAACCTCTGCACCCGCAAGACGTGTGTTTTGACTCTGTCCGGTATCCTGCTTTGAATCCTGTCCGGTATTGATCACGTCTATCTCGCCCTGTTTGATATCTGACTCCAGTCTCCAGTATCTGGTATCGATCCTGTCTGTCTCGTCCTGTCTGATATTTTGCTAGAGTCTACGGTATCTGGTATCGATTCCGCCCGTCTCATCCTGTCTGATATCCTGCGCCGGTCTCCAGTATCAGGCATCGAACCCACCTGTTTCGTCCTGCCTGATATCTGGCTCCAGTCTCCAGTATCCGGTATCGATCCCGTCTGTCTCGTCCTGTCTGACATCTGACTCGAGTCTTCAGTATCTGGTATTGATCCTGTCTGTCCGGCCTGTCCAGTATTGATTCGTCTGTCCGGTATCTGCTCGTGTATCTGGTATCGATCCTGGCTGTCCCGTCCTGTCTGGTATTGGTCCGTCTGTCCGGTATCTGCTAGTGTATCTGGTATCGATCCTGTCTGTCCCGTTCTGTCCGGTATCGACTCCGTCTGTCCGGTATCTGCTCCTGTATCTGGTATTGATCCTGGCTGTTCCTTCCTGTCCGGTATCGACTCCGTCTGTCCAGTATCTGCTCATGTATCTGGTATCGATCCCATGTCCCGTCCTGTCCGGTATCTGGTATCGATCTCATTAGCCTCCCTTCCTGTTCTTCCACGCCAGACTTCTGTCTTCTGCCGCCCAGCGATCGCGGAATCACTGGCGTTTGTGTACACACGCATGACTGCCCCATTCCCGTAAAATAAAGCTTGTGTAAAAACTTTTTCGCATCTGGGTCCTCCTCCTGTTCTGGTTCTGACAGTTCTATGAAGATTAATATTGAATAGCATGAATACACATAGACATACAAATAAACTTTATGACTATGCATATGTGAACCAAAAAAAGAAAATAAAAGAAAAAGAAAAGTCAAACACTTGCCATAAGCAGCATTTCCAAACAAGAATGGTTTGTCATTAGCACTCGAAACAAAGACTATGCAAGAGTACAAACAATGCAAGACAGCACCAAGAGAAAAACAGGCTTGCAGCAACAACATCAACACATTTTTTTTCCCTTTGCAACATTAAACTCAGAATTCTCGCCTCGTGCTAGCGTTTCCATGAAAATGTATTTCCTTTGAAGGGCCTCGCATGTTCCGAGCAGGCATAATGAGATGGGGCTGTAGCGAACTTAGGAGAAATTGGAAAAGATGGAGTAGAAACAATTTGGAAAGAGGTGTTTTTTTTAATATTCAACGCCTAGTGGTAAAAAAACCAAAGAGTAATTCATTCAATGCCATAACGTATAAACACATTTTCTAAGGCATTGTCCCTGAGTGCCAAAACCTAGAAATACATTTTTCTATTTTGTAGGGTTTGGCGCTGCTCATCTGTAAGTATCACGCCACTGGGAATTATTTCAGTATGATAAATCATAATTAGATGGAGTGGTTTTGATCAGGGGCAGCACGGCGGCACAGTTCTGAGGTCATGGGTTCAAATCCAGCTATCAACCTTCCTGTGCGGAGTTTGCATGTTCTCCCCGTGCTTGCGTGGGTTTCCTCCGGGCACTCTGGTTTTCTCCCACATTCTAAAAACATGCATGTCAGGTTAATTGGCCGGTCGAAATTGTGTAAATGAGTGAGCGAATTGTCTGTCCCTGTGTGCCCTGCGACTGGCTGGCAACCAGTTCAGGGTGTCCCCCTGCCCACTGCCCGAAGAAAGCTGGGATGGGCTCCAGCACCCCCGCGACCCTACTGAGGATAAGCGGTGCAGATAATGGATGGATGGGTTTTGATCAGATCTTTGTCCGCACATCGAGAAAGCCCCCACTTTCTAATGTTGCTTCCTTTTTCCCGGGGAATGAGTGTGTGTAGGCAGCCACATATGACAAGTATGCGTAATAAAGCCGTGTGTTGCTAGTCATGAAGATATCAATAGGTACAGACAGTTAACACTTCAACAGAGCTTTTTTTATCGAAACAAGCTGAAAAAGCCCCCCGTCATCATTGGAGCTGAGTGGGATGTTGTTTTCGATGGTACGTGATTGCTAAGGTGACTGGAATTGTGCGACGGTTCTTGCTAAGTTCATGCATCCTTTGAACATATTTTATAGATTGGTTCAGTTTTTTTGCAATCAAATATTATTTTGTGGAAGTCCTCAGTGCCTTTGTGTTTATGGAAATGTTTTTGTAGATATTGGAGAAGCATCATTTCACTAAAAGACGTTTTTTTCAGAAGTTTTCCTCGAAACGAGTATTATCAGGAAAATTAGCAATGATCAACTGTTGTTGAGTAAACAATGGTTAAAGCTAAATAAGTACATTTTTCCTAATGAGGATGAGGGTTCAAGCTTTGCTTTGATATATAGCTACAGATACAAATTTTATTAAGGCCTTCATTAATGAGTCAAATGGCAAAAATTGGTTCTTCCCATTTGAGAGTAACGTCTCGTTTCGAATGAGTGCGTTCAGGAAACAACTACTAATGATTTAAATCATAATCAAAAATACATGACCTATCATGTAAACATACATATTTAAAAATACTAATAGGTCGAGAAATTTGCATATATTTCTGATAGCATAAGCATCCCCTGTAGGGAGCTGACTTTATTGTCCGCCATCTTGCAGCTACGAGTACCCCAAAAAAATCATAAACCTCTCGAAAGGCTGGGAAAAATGGTGCGGTTTGCTTACTTTGATTCTCTGTAGTTTTTCTTGGTGCTTTTTAGCACTTTTTGGGGAAGTACAACACAACAAAGGGGACAGCAGTAGCTCAGGAGGTAAAGCGCTCATCTTGGGACCAATTGTTATATGTTGAAGTGTCCTTGGGCAAGACCCTGAATTCCTAATGCCCCCGATAGGCAGGTAGTTGCCTTGCATGGCTGCTTTCAGTATGTGAGTGTGTGTATGGGCAAGTGTGAAGCACATTGTAAAGGTCATTGACTTGAAAAGTGCTGTATAAATGCAGACCATTTTGTCAAGACCAGAACAGAGACAGGACCCACTTGCGTACGTTTCTCTCAGTTTTATCGGGAAGAAGGGAAAGGATTGCACCCATGAATCGGAGATCGCTGGTCGCGGGGAGCAGGTTGCTCGGACGCGGAAGTGGTATTTCCGTGGCGAACGATGGCGGTGTCGGGAGCGAAAAAAAACAGGTCAGTAGCCAGGACAGGAGAGCAGGAAATGTGGTCGAGATCAGAAAATGGGTCCAAGCCGGGAAACAGATGGGAGCCAAAACAGGAGCGAGTCAGGGTCGAACAGCTTGCCCAGCGTAAACTTAGGTTTGCAGACGGACTGACAGCCAGTGACAGAAAGACGGGGCTTTAAATAGTGCCAGGGAGCCAATCAGAGTCCGAGGCAGTTGCCGCCAAAGGAGTGGGCACAGGTGCCTCGTATCAGTAATCATGACACATTTACATTTACAAAGTGGTATCTTGTAGTCAAATACAACACACTGTCCCTTGAACACACACAGTTTTTCATTTTTTTCATTATTTTTTTCCCTTTTGTCACATCCTCCCTATTATAAAAACGTAGCCCTTCTATTTTCTTTTTATAAGTGGTCATAGTTCTGATAGTGCGGACATTTTGCTTTAATATTTTTCATATAACATGTCAAATTTCTGGACATTGTGCAACCTATGTATATTTCAGTAAGTTCTTCCCACTGTTAGATTTTGTGTCCTTTTTTTCCTGAAAAAAAGTCAATCTTAATCGGTTTAAAATTGTGTCCAGTTGTTAAATATGATAAAAATGTTGTGTGCGGCACATCCCGGCATGAGCATGGCACCTCGCCCGGGCAATTATTCCCTCTGTTGGAGGGAATCAGTGTGAGAACCTGAACCTGTTTGGCTTCAGGTCGCCTTTGGGAAAAGCAAGCGCAACATAAATCTTAGGGCAGACATGTCCAAATTCAGACCCGGGGGCCAGTTGATCACATTTTTACTGGCGCGCGGCCTCTGTCATAAAACTACCAGAAAAAAAAACGAAATATATCTGATTTTTAGCCCACCCCATTTCCGATATGGTGACAGTAAATAAAAAAGGAAAGTTTACTGCAGGGGCAGCATCCAGGACAGGTGGAAATTGGATTTTTTTTATCACTGAAATCTGAAAAAAACTGCGTCTACCTAATTCGGCAAGAGACGGCGATTGTCTTTAAAGAATATTACATCGAGAGAAACTGCCAGACCAAACATGCTGACTACAATAAGCTAACGGGAAAAGAACGCTGTGAAAAGGTGAAGCAATTTGAATCTGTTTTAAAGACGCAAAATCCTGTGAGTCAAATGAAAATGCTACAAAGGCGATCTACAAGGTCGCTTTGCTGATCGCTAAGCACTGCAGACGTTATAAGGAGGGTACATTTATTAAAAACTGTGCAAAGAATGCCATGCTGAGTAGTCGGCCCTCACTCATGTTCAGGTTTTCCAAATGTTTGGACACCCCTGTCTTAGGGAGAGACTGAAGATTAAACTTATTAATCAAATGTTCAATATTTATTTGGTGCATCAATAATACGTATTATAACAGGGTAGTGTTATGAGCACCATTATATATACTATGTATACCACAGCCATATCCCCCTGGTGAGAGGTGGCTAGAGTCATTTCTGACTCTTTTTGGGAGATTGATTCAGAGGAGGGGATTCCCAGCCCCCTCCCTAAACCCAACTGAGGTGTTGGGATTCATTAGATGACCAAACCCCCCAATTCCAACCCCTAATGCTGAACGCCAAGCAGGGAGGCAACAGGTACCAATGTTTAAGTCTTAGGTATGACTCGGTCGAGGCTTGAACCACAACCTCCCAGTCTCGGGGCGGGCGCCATACCTCTAAGGCCACCGAGCACCATGATACTGAAAAATACAGTAGATACAGCAGACACTACACGTGACTATGGATGTATTTATAATGTCATTATACAATATATTTAATGTCACAAATGCCTTGCTGAAAAATATATCGCTCACTTTATCAAAGGTTATTATCTTACTGTGTGCCCTGTAACTGGCTGGCAACCAGTTCAGGGTGTCCCCTGCCCACTGCCCGAAGATAACAGGGATGGGCTCCAGCAGCCCCGCAATTCTACTGAGGATAAGTGGTGCAGATAATAGATGGATAGAGTATCTTACTTGTACACATTAGTAGTTATAATTTAAAAATAAAAGCCTGTTAACCCCTTTCTACTTAAAAGTTCATAATTCGTGGCCTTGATGCATCGTGAGTCGAAAAATATTCCGATCACATATTGCTACAAATCTTTGTCCGGCCTGCCAAGGTCTTCTTTGCAGTTCTTTGCAGAAAAAGCAAACAGCACCTATACGGCCGCGATCCATTATCCCAATCACATATTGCCTTAAGAAGAAGGTAGATTTTTTGGACCTAGCTGTCACAGACCAGGAACGGAGACGGGACCCAATAGCGCTTGTTTTCTCAGTTTTTATTGATCAAAGAGGGAGAGAAAGGCTTGCTTCCATGATCCGCAGATCAACGAACACGGATAGCAGGTGGCGGGAACGCGGAGGTGGCACTTCCGTGTCGAGCGAGGAAGATCAGAGACAGGCGGGAATAGCAAGTCGTTGGCCGGAGCTGGAGATCAAAGGCAGTGTCGAGTTCGTAAGCGAGGTCGGTAGCAGGAGGCTGGCAGGTAACGGGGCAAAACAGGTCAGGTAACAGGCAGGCAGAACGGGCAGAGTCAGGTCCGGAAACTGGTCGATAACAAAGATCAGGCATAAAAAGACGTAGCAAAAACGGGGTCAGTCAAGAAGGCTAACTGAGCAGAAGGTAACAGTTTGCAACGATCTGATGCAGGGAGCCGGAGGGTTTAAAAAGTGGCAAGGATCCAATCAGCAACCAGGGCTGTTGGCGCCACCTGCAGGTGCCCCAAATCATTAATCATGACACTAGCGGGTCTTTTTTATAAACGTTATTTCTAGCCACAATCCATTATCACCAATCCCATGTTGCTGTGAGTGGGGACTGGCAGAAGGCATTTTGGTCCACCATGAATTAAATGCTCAATTACAATCGCTCAACTATTGCTTAGAGCATGGGACTGCAGAGTCAATTTGTTTTAGTTTGGGCTTTGTAAATGTGCCGTAGTAGCCTGCCTAAAATAAACTGTACATCTCGGCGTGATCGTTAGACCCCAGTGAACAATTTCTTAGAACAGGGGCCAAGAAAACACATTTGAGTCTTGTGTAGGGGCTCTTTATTTCCGTTTATCTAAAATGAACAGCACTCATGCAAATGTGATCTATTGTCCCCAGTCAAATATTGCTGAGAGCGTAAAGCAGTCTTAAGGCACTTTTGTCAGGGTGGCAGGTAGGTGCCTACAGAGAACCTTTTTGGGGGGTTAGGAGCAACCCAAGAGTGCCACTGGGCCCACTTAAGATAAACTGCACTGCTTTGGATGAAATTCATTTTCCCCAGTGACTATTCTTGAGAGCGGGTGCTGAGAGAGCAAATTTGTGTCATTCCTAGGGGCTCATTTTGTCTGTTTTCTCCGCCTAAAATGAACAGCACCTTTGCGCTGCTATCCATTATCCACTGGGGGAAAGCAGGGTTGGATTAATTAGTGGATTTTTAAAAATTAAAAATTGTGTTTAGTTTTGGTCCCCATTAACTAAGATAAAAGAGGTATTACAGTATACAAATGCTACATGTGCGGTCCCTTCTCAAGGTTTCTTCATTTTCCTCATGTTGAGGTTTTTGAGTTTTTCCTTGCCCTCATGTTGGTTCCAGATCAGGGGATGATGTAATAATAGTCTGAAAAATAGTCTGTCTAATAACCTGTGCAGCCCTTTGAGACTCTTTGTGATTAAGGGCTATACAAATCAAAATGACTTGACTTGACTTAATGCAAAGAGGGGAAACTATATAAAGAGGGGAAACTATATCAAGCCAAATTGTGTGACTACTTCCATAGAAAATATCAGGATATGATTTGATTATTCTTAAGTATAGTCGGCTGATTATCAAGTGCCTAATTATCGGGTCTTTTTTTCTACCTAGCCCTGTGACGTCATATATGTCGTTCATCTCAAATAAATGTCACGTCAATTTTTTTTTAATTGTAAAGTCGATTGGTGATGACCCATTTCTTGTTTATTTAGTGGAGTTTATCGCCAATTTGTTCTTATCATTGATCCAATGGTAGTCCTTATTTTTACTAACATGGCATATAATCCTTAGAGCTTTGCTCTTACTGATGACCTTCCTATAGCTTTCTTTGCTGAAAACGTGCGACTGTGTGTGCATGTGTGTAGTTTTGTGTATTTGTGCTGACACGGGGCTGAGGGACTGGCACGCTAATAGAAAGTCTATTGACTGGGCTAGTCACTCATGGCCGCCGTAATAGCTGGCGGGCCACTCCGGGTACCGGTCGATAAAGCACGTTCGTCTCGACGGGCTGGCGTCGGAGACCTCTGTCAGCAAACCCAGCAAAATTAAATGTTTGATCGACCACCTTCCAGATGTAGTTTGTGGGTGCACGCTTGCCCCGGAGTGCATACCTATTCGTTTACGGGACTTCTCTAGTAAGTTGGGTTGGCGTTCAATTTGATCGGTTGAAGCTCTGGGCAAGGATCCGGATAAAGTTGGTGGTATACAACATTGTAAAATTAGAAATTTCTCAAAAAACATGGTACATGAAAGACTCTTTAGACACATACCAGTACCTAGCATTGCATGTAACAGGGCAGCAACAGGGCACTAAGAGCTGCATTGTTAAGACCAGGTTATATTGGCTTGAGTACCGTATTTTCCGAACTATAAGGTGCACTTAAAATCTCCAATATACCACAGAATACAGTGGAATTTATAGCTGTGCATTACTACACGAGATTTTGCAGTATACTATCACTAACTATCGCTAATAGATCGTGTGGAATAGGATTCGAACCCGGGTTGTTGCGATGAGGACGCTGACACTTTACTCTAGATCAGTGATTTTCAACCACTGTGCCGCGACACACTAGTGTGCCGTGAGAGATCGTCAGGTGTGCCGTGAGAAATTATCCAATGTCACTTTTTAAAATTAAAAAATTTATAAAACATTTATGAATCATTTTCTGCGAGTATTATGTAATTGTCAAGTGTCTGTGCTGTAAAAACTGGGGGTATTATAAATCATATTGTAATTAAATACACTGTTCAGTGTCATTTTATAACTTTTTTGGTTAGTGGTGTGCCGCAAAATGTTTCTAATGTAAAAAACATGCCCTGGCTCAAAAAGGTTTGAAAAACGTGGCTCTGGATCACCTGTTTTAAAAATGACATATGAAAAGGCATATTTCGTTATTACACTACGTTTATGCACATGATTTGCATAGTGCATTTTTTTATGCATTCTTATAGGTTGAACAGTCTCATCACTTCTTCACATGTGCGATGATAACATTAAGACGGAAACAGAAAACAAAACAAAATTCGACGTAAGCTCTTTTACATATTCGAAAGCTTACTTCCATATTTTCTTGCGTTAGCAAAAGGGTAAATTTCAGCCAGTGACAGGTCATGAAATCTGGTGTTAATTCCCGTGAGAGACAGCAAAAAACGAGTTAAATTGATTCACCAGAGTGGCTGAAAAGTGCAAAGGATGGAGTTGGTCAGAGTTTGTTGGTGACAGTTAGAGGGATAATCTACTAAAGAGGCAGGTAAAATATTGCAGAAACGGAGAAAACTGAATCACGGAACACTCCAACGTTTACTTATGTGACCAGCCGCGAAATGCGAGTGACACTGAAAGACCGAGTCGGCTTTATTGACACTGAGCAGCTAAGAATAACAAAAGCAGCCAGTGGCGAGCCATTTTTTTGCAGCCAAGTGACTAACATAAGTGGCTAGAGAACAAAACAGTGGAAAAAAGTAAACATTGACAAAAGCCAGAGGCCTGAATAACTGGACTTGGTGACCGTCACATCCAATATTTGACAGTTCACGGATACCTCAATTGCCTAGATCGTCGAGGTACCACATCTTGTGGTGTGTCTTGGGCGAGTATGGCCTGGTGGTGCCCTTGTTAGGTGTTTTCTCCCCGCATGAAACAAACAGGCGGCCCGCGGGCCAAACTCAGGTCCGCTAAGGGATTGAATCCACTCAGGGAAGCGCAAGAGAAAAACAAGCTGCAGGTTGAAATAAGTTAACTTGATGTTGCCAAAGCCAGGTGCCTCTCACAAAGACACTGTACTTGTATTTATTCTCTCTCTCTCTCTCTCTCTCTCTCTCTCTCTCTCTCTCTCTGTCTCTCTCTCTCTCTCTCTCTCTCTCTCTCTCTCTCTCTCTCTCTCTCTCTCTCTCTCTCTCTCTCTCTCTCTCTCTCTTTCTCTCTCTCTCTCTCTCTCTGTCTTTCTTTTCCACTCTGTCTCTGTCTCTTTCACTCTCAGTGTCTCGCTTTTATCTCTTCCTTTGTTGCTCTTTGTCTCTTTCTCTCTCTGTGTCTTTTTAACCTCTTTTGCTCTCTTTTTTCCTTTTCTCTCTTTTCTCTTTCTCTCGTCATACCCTTTGCACTTTCTTTTCTCTTTTCTCTCCTTCTTTTGTTCTATTTCTCTCTGGATTTCTTTCTTCCTCTCCCTTTCTTTTCCCCCTCTCTCACGACTTTTTTTTTTGTTTCTCACGCTCACTCCCTCTCTCTTTTTCTTTCTTTGTCCCGCACTCTCCCCTTTTCCCTCCCTCTTTCTCTTATTTCTTTATCTCTTTTTATATTTCTTTAATCTACTAGTCTGGCCCCCGACAGAATGTTTGTTCTATCGTGTGGCCCCCGAGTTTGGCACCCCTGCTCTAGTAATCCATGGTCAAGAGGATTAAATTAGTTCAGCAAAATCATATTGGCCACACAAATATTGAACTTCAAGAACTTTGCCTTTAGGGTGTACTTACTTTACTTTCTTACCAGGGGTTTAGCTACTAATGGCTATATTTGAAGTATTTTGAGTGGAAAAATATATTTACACTGTTATATAAGCTTTACACAGACTACCTTTCATTGTGTCAAAGCAATTTTTCTTCAGTGTTGTTCAAGTATACATAATAATGACATCTCTGCAGAAATGGGGTGTACTCAATTTCGTGACATACTGTACATGACTGCAATTCTGCAAGTCTGACACAATCAATAATAGCAGATGACTTGATGGAGAACGTCTGCAGCTTGCCGTGTCCCCAAAGTAATGCAGGCTTTGGCAAGGTTGTGTGCTTGATTGACAGCACTGACATTCAAACTGGAGGTTGGGGGCAGACAGGTGGCGGCATAGCGAGGTCCCTCTCAAGGGAGGCTGAATTGGGATGGACTGGCTCCAAACACATACACACACGCAAAAGCATGGGATGACAGGATGCATTATGGGAAAGAGCCTTCTTGATCACATGATCCTTAGGGGTGGGGGGTCGCGTTACTGAGGCACGCTAGCTAATCCCGCTGTCTCGCCGTTAACCTCTGACACATGCTTCCCGTCACGACTGGGTGGCCAAGGCGACAAGCCACGACGAGGTCGTAGCATTTAGTTGGAAAATACTTCAAGAGGAAGTCCTGCCTGGAGATTAGCAACAAATATGATACGGTCGCACCTCTTCATACGAGCACCTCTAAACACGAGAATTTTGGTACACGTGTTTTATTTGTAACAGAAATATTACTCTATGTACAAGGGTAAACCCAAGCTCCGAGCAGGTCTAGAGGCTACCACTAGTTGGCGCATGCACTTCCTACCATAAGATGCCTGCGGCAAGTTTTTTTCAATCATATAGCGCCTCCTTTTTCTGTAGCTTGTTGTGTTCTAGCTATTCGTTCTGGAAAGAGAAATGGTAAGGTATTTTCTCTGAAAATAAGGATATGCTAATCCCAAACAACCCCAGGTAACCCAGATAAAAACATTAAAATTGTATATACAAATTAAACATTATTTACCAATTGGTATGTAATAAGAATTATATGTAATATACGTGTTATGACTAATGTCAAGAACCCACTCGAGGTGGTGCGGTAGACCCCAAAACATTCATTAGTACAGCAAATGTCTTTCATACAGGTAGGCTATGTTACACTGAAATCCTTCCAAGAGTTTGGCAGGCAGTACTCATGATATGGAAGGGCAGGCAAGGGTTTGATAAACTGGAAGAACATGACTCTGGGACAAAAGTGCTTGGGAAGTGACATGGAAGACAACGAACAAGCACAGAGCCACGGGGACAGTGTTTAGATTGTGACGAGGGAGAGTCGTGATAGGAGGGAAATCAAGACGAGTGACCGCAACTGAAGGAAAATTTAACCCAGGCAGGCAGACGGGCAGGCGTACAGACAGACAAAGAGTCAAAAAGAATGCTTTCTTTGTATTTCCTAATTACCTCCAGCTTCGTTCCCATGGTTATTGTCTCCTGACTTCTCCAGGAAGGAAGTTCTGAGAGTGACAGCTAAACAAATGTAAGTTTACTGTGTGAGATTCTGAACCAAACCGTGATGTGAACGTTTTGCAGTTCAGCGACAATATAACCTAAGGGTGTATGGTAATCTAGAGGCATGTGGATATTTATGATATTCAAATAACCAGAGTGCCCTAAAACTTTATGGCCCACTTTGCAGGCTACTGATACATATTTCTTGGTAATTGCAAGCTCCGTTTCTATGTTCAGCATGTTTTCGATTCTCCTTAGCGTCACTGCAAGTCTAGGGACCTGTTTCTAACAAAAATATGGTATATGACATTCTGAACTAAATGAAAAGAAAGACATTGAGGGAGGGAGTTCACCCAATAGCATATTGGCATCTTCGAAATGCCGTGACACAAACTCGAAATGCCTTGACACAAACCAACAGCGGTCAAGCATCTTATTCTGCATATGCACAAACACTGCATAGTTTTGATTTTGGAAGTTTTTAGGCAATCAAGTTAATTTATTTTGGTGTGGTATGTTTCCATAGTGTAGTTGTTAGCATATTTGCCTATCACGTGAAAGGTTCCCGGTCCCAGATTCAAACAAACATAAAAAAAAAATTGCATTGCACATGGTATTAATGTGAAATAATCATGAATTGTCAATAAAGCGCACAATCCTGCCAAAGGCTATAAGCATCTGGGTCTACTGTATCTAAAATAATGCATAATCGCGGATCGAATTGGTTAACATCGACTTTGAAGTGGCGCTGCCTCCCATTGAGCAAATCTGCACTTTTATTTGGTTGTCTTACTCGGAGAAAGACAACCTGCTGAGACAGACAACACAGTGCATAATTGCAACCTCGGGCTTTTATTTACTCAACAGAAACCGGAGGCCCTCAGTTTTGTTATTTTGCCCATAGGAAACGCAAACCACACAAAGACTGCAGCTGTGATTTGAACTGCAAATCCCGCGTAGGAAGCACCTGTTTCTGCAAGGTGTTTACAAGTAAATAACAATATTTAGTAGAATAATGCAAAAATAATAATGTATAAAAAAAAATGTAACAAAAAGTAAATAAATAGAAAAATAAGTAAATAAATAAATAAATTATCGAACAAACAAACAAATCATAATAGAAATAATAATTGAATAAAAACATGCAAATAGCTGATCATTTTGAAATACTTATATATATATATATATATATATATATATATATATATATATATATATATATATATATATATATATATATATATATATATATATATATATATATATATATATCATTTTATATATTATTTTCATTAATTTATTAATTCATATTGGAAGCCAACCCTGCAACAATGATCTGAGAGACTCAACACTATTATTATTATTATCATCATTATTGTTATTATTGTTATTATTATGTTTTTATTGTTACTATTATTATTATAATAAATATTATTATATTTTGGATTGTTTTGGTTAATATTAATGTTAAAACAGGCCCAGCAGTTGTTTGAATTTGCATTTAAATACTGTATTGAGAAAATGTAAGCTTCTTAAGGGAAAAAATAAATAAATAAAAAGAGAAGGGGGAATTTTGGCATAATATTCTTTCTACATACAAAGAATATTGGACTTGTTATTCATCATTGCAAAAAAATAAAATAAAAAAGAAGAACCTTTGTCCGTGACGATATCTTTTTCCATCCTCCCTGTTCGGACAAAATAAAAGCATTTACATATTTATAGAAGTAAAGCTGTTTACCTGTTTCGCACACAGTAAGGTAAGTCAGGTTTGGCGCTTGTCGACATGTGGAGCACAGATTGCCAGAAAGTGCCAGAATTTTTCCTTTGGGAGTAATGAGCCCTTCTTTTTAAATGCTTCCGTTTACAGCTTGTTGGTAAACAGTTTTAGAGATGAATGGCCCTGATTGGAAAATGATGCTGCCGATGAGCTGCTCGGGTTTAGCAATTGGAAAGCAATGGCACAGTTTCGGTTACCGTGCTTAAAAATCATGTATTTATTACGGCCGGGAAAAATGTCGCGTTAACGATTTGCATTATTATTCAATTCAACACGTGAAAATATATTATTTCAACGGTTAAAATTCCGCCCTGTGTCAAGCCGCGCTGTTCCAACAAACGAAAAAGAGTTACTTTCGTTTCCTGAGGCTAACGTGGCGTAGCATGCTAGCGTTGGAAAAGAGAAAGGAAACACATTTAGGTTGACCGTTTTGCTTTGAAACATTGGACAAAGGGAATATTGACAAGGCGAAAGTGATATAAATGCAAACTACTTTGGATCAGTTTGGTGAAAGAGACGGGTGTTGTACAATGTTTACTGTAGGAACATGAATATTTTGTTTATGGAAGATTTGTCTTTGACATCACAAACAAAATGCACTTTTCATTTACTTGGTATGCATTTTTTGTTAAAATAACAGCTTTACAGCCTTTTTACAGTTCAACAGTGTTGACAGAAAGCACTTGAATATCTTTATTATGAAAGCTATCTTTTTCATTGTATGCATGTTTACTGTACTTGGTATAGGCCTATACCATTTGTCATAATAAATGTGATCTTATTTTTCTATTCCTATTTTTTCATACTTACTGCCGTTTGTAATATCTGGATTTAATACATTGATCACGATTAATTCATTGAAAAACTGAATTTAATTAGTTAATTCATTTTAATCGATTCCCAGCCCTAGTATTTATCTGTTAATGCAAATCATGCTTTGGAGTTGGCGCCGCAAAACGCCGCGTTGTCTCCAAAGCGACTATGCCACCTGTCATGGAGGATGTGAGTCTGACTAATTCACGGGTGCAGTTTTGTTTACCGTTCTGCTAGCTTCCCGAGAGTGTTGACAAACTCCAAGTGATGCTCATAAGGAAACTGTCAACTGCGAAGACGTCAAAGCAACTTGTGCCAAAAGATATCCTTGGCTGATTGACATCTTCAAATAGTTGGAGCTGAAATTTTGAAGGTAAAGAAAACGTTAAAATGGGGAAGATATCTTTGAAGGTAAACCTTTATTTCAGGTACTGATTTTTTTTCTTATTGATATTTTAACACATTGCAAAAAGTCCAGTAACAAATTTGAGGGAATGTATATTAATAGTAGTAATACGTAGGCATTTTTGCAATTATTCTGATAGCAAATAGTTTGCTCAATTAAAACATTATTTTTCTAAATTAAAAAAGTAAGAACTAATATTACTACAATAAAAACATTTTACTTAGACAGTTCTACACCCACTGCCATATCAGCTCATTTAAAAATGCCCTTATTATATAAATGACAACCCCTTAACCCTGATCCGCTAACCGCCTAGCCCTAAACTTTAACCTAACACCAAACACTAACCCAAATCAGAAACCTTGACCCCCCAACCGTTACCCCGTGACCCTTAACCCCTAAATCCTAACCCCCTAACTTAAGTCCATAGCCCTAACCCAAACCAAAACCCTTAATCCTATAACCCTGATCCCACTCTCTAACCCTAACCCTCAAAACCTAACTTCTTAAACACCCTTAGCCTAACACTTACCCCCTTGACCTGTATCCCCTTATTTCTACCCAAAACCCTAAACCGTGACCCCTAACCTTAACCCCTAAAACCTAAACCTCTAATCCTAACCCCATACACCTCCAACCCTAACCCAAACCATAAACATTGACTTCCCAACCCTTAACCCCAAAACCCATAAACCATAAACCCCCCAAAATAACCCCAAACCCCAAGATCCCACAAATCACCTGAAGTTTTGAGTGTTTCCTTGATGGCATGTTGGTTTAAGATCAGGCGATGGTGTAATTGTAATCCTGTGCAGTCCTCTGCAACATCTTGTGATGAAGGGCTATACAAATAAATGTGACTTGACTTGAATGGAAATCCTAAATGTTAACCTTCTCAACCTCTGGCCCTAGGACTTAAATTATGACCAAAATACCAAAACATGGTTAAAATAATGGAACAAATACACCAGAATTTCAGAATTATTCTTGTCCAAGTGAGGCAAATCCTTTACTGCTGTTGTATGTTTAAGTTTTCATTGTTTTCTAACAATCATTAAAATAAAGTGACTAATACAATAACAACAGACAAAAGTGGGTGGAAGGGTTGTCATGAATGGCACGGCGGATGGGTGGTTGGCTCGCAGGCCCACGTTGCAGAGGTCCAGGGTTCAATTCCAGCTACCCCAGCCTCCCTGTGTGGAGTGTGCATGTTCTCCCCGTGCTTGTGTGGGTTTCCTCCGGGCACTCCGGTTTCCTGCGACTGGCTGGCAACCAGTTTAGGGTGTCCCCTGATCATTGCCCTTTGACAGCTGGGATGGGCTCCAGCACCCCAGCAACCCTACTGAGGATAAGCAGAGCAGAAAATGGATTAATGGATGGATAGGTTGTCAAGACTCAAAATTTAGGCTTATGATTCAATTTTTAGATGACTGCAAAAATGTGCAAAACAATTCCAAAAAGCTGGGTCGAAATAACCCAAATTGTAGATCCGTCCACTTATGCCCAAATTGGGATATTTTTTTTATTCGGACCCAACATGTGTTCCCTCTAAGCTGCGCGCGTGCGCAATGCAATTCTCAGCGCACAAGAAAATCTAGCCGGCGCACAAAAATGAGGGCTCAAAATTACTTATTAAGAAGCGACTTAAGTTAAAGTTACAGTGCATGAAGGTAAAAATACAGTGGTTCCCCTGACGTTGTGTCCTGAATGCGGTATTTTGAAGTCGAACGAAGTTGAGTAAAGTTAGTAGAGTATGTCGAGAACCGGCCTCTTCGGCTCGGCTCACTAAAAGGAACCGTTTTTTTTTTGGCAGGGAAAAAAACAACCGAAGAACTTACTAGACCTGGCTCTTTCAGGTCCTTAACGGCTCTGCAGGTTGTTTTTGCTTCTTTAATCCCAACATGACCAAATATTAAGTATAATTATGCACAAAATGACTTAAAGGAAGGGGGGAAAAATACCAAAATGAAAAAGTAGTGAAAAGATGAGAAAAAAATGAAACAAAAGGAAGAGAAAAAAAGAAAAGGAAATTTAGAAAAAAGCCAGAAAAAAAGAAAATAAAGAAATTTAGGAAAAAAATAAATAGAGAACAAAAAGAAAAAAGTAACAGCTTGGAAAAAATAAACACAATGAGATTTAAAAATAAAAAAGTAGAAAAAAACACAGGTAAAAAGAAGAAAAAGTTACATTCAAATAATTTATAGTTATATCAAGTGTATCTTGTTGCCAACATTGTACTTCCACTAAAACATGTGACTGAGTACAGTTCTGTATCTTACAACCGACTAAATAAGCCCCCAAAAACGTTAATATTATGCGACAAAATATATCAGGAAATAAAAAGAAATGGATATCTTGTGAAAGAATTGTAAGAACAAACAACCTTTGTAGGCCGTACAACCTTTACAATAGTACATGAGTCAATTCATTCAAAAGAGAAAAATAATTTTGCATTCCCGGAAACTCAGCAAAATGTAACTTGATGTCAAGTTTCGACGTGTTTGATAATTAATTATCTTGCCATACTTGGGATTATGGTGGCTCACTGTTGTTTCAAGCGTTGCTCACCGACTTTGTGTGAACGCTCAGACCCGTGAAAAATTAGAGGGAACATTGGACCCAACTGTATTAAACCTGCCACGCCATTGACACGATAAAACGTGTTTTGTTTTCATTAACAGTAAAAGGTCCAGAAATGTATTTCAAACCAGAACTACAAATTGTATTGCTAATTTGTTTTTGGAACATCCTTAATTTGGACCATTTATTACCAGGCTCTGAGTATCTGAGTTTCTGGCAGGGAAAAAAACAACCGAAGAACTTACTAGACCTGGCTCTAGGTGACTTTTTTTTTTTTTCATTCTCAGTGCATTTATTACAAAGTAGTTACCGGTAGAACTCCTCCGACCTCCACAATCAGTTTACAGTCCAACACCAATTCACTGAGCAATCAGCTAAGTGCTGCTTATCAAAACCTAATGCAGTTAGCAGCATAGCTCCTCTCACCTTCTTTTACAAAACCACCCACGGGTAATTTAACCTTAACTCGTCGGCGCATATTGACTGGCGGCGTTTGTCCCTCCTCCAGAGAATGCTAAGTGCTTTTCAATGTTCAGTGCGTCCATCTCTTCAGGTCCGCTAATACGTCGGCGCCTCATTAATGGGCCGCTACGTTTACTGGCACTGGATGTGTATCATTAGAGGGAAGAGAATGGTTAATTTATTTCCAGTCTTTAATGATTCATTTCAAGCAACCTTTCGCCCGTGAAAACGGTGAGCTGCTTCCCACCGGAAAGATTTAATTCCTTGGCTTTGACACGAGCGGGTTTTATTGTCGTGACAATCAAAGTAAGACGTAACGCCGCAGTGCAGCCCGGCGCTCGATGGTCTCGCCTCCGTTGAAAGGGTTTTTCCCGTTTTAGCCGCTTTGCTTGCATGGACGGACGGCGGCTTTAGAGGATTTTGTTTCAGATTGAATGTTTACACAGTAATCCAATCGAACATGGCTAAATCTTTTACAGCTTGACCACCTTCTCCCCCCCCCTCCCCTTCCTGCTCCTACATAACGCTGATCCATTAAAACAAACTGCCGCCTTTTAATGTCCCTGCAAAGGTAATTTTCTGCTTAGCTGAAACTTTTAATTGAAATAGTTTTCTTTTTTGTTGTTCTTTCTGCCTCGAGAATCAGTTCAACACTTTTTGGGTGTACAGTTGAATGGCATGTGAGCAACGTTTAAGTACTGGTGAGAATCGATTCAAAAGTCTTTACGTCACATGATCTAATGTAATGTATAATTTGTGTGACATATATGCATGATGTACGGGCAGCACGGCGGCGCAGTGGTTAGTGCATGTGCGGCACAGTTCTGAGGTCATGGGTTAAAATCCAGCTACCAACCTTCCTGTGCGGAGTTTGTATGTTCTCCCCGTGCTTGCGTGGGTTTCCTCCGGGCACTCCGGTTTCCTCCCACATTCCAAAAACATGCATTTCAGGTGAATTGGCCGGTCCAAATTGTCCCTAGGTTTTAAGGAGCGAGCAAACTGTCTGTCCCTGTGTGCCCTGCGACTGTCTGGCAACCAGTTCAGGGTGTCCCCTGCCCACTGCCCGAAGATAGCTGGGATGGGCTCTAGCACCCCCGCGACCCTACTGAGGATAAGCGGTGCAAAAAATGGATGGATTGAAACACATATGTAACAAATATAAAAGTAACATGACATAACATGTAAGACACAACATGACAAAATGCAACATAACAGGTAAAACATATCCAACACTCAATGTAATACAAAGTAACCTAACTAAACATGATTAAACCTAAGTAAACATCTAACCAGTGTCTGAAACTCATGACCAAAAGATACAGGACACCAGGGCAGACAACTCTGAAAAGTTGCCTGCCCCATTTTTCCCAAATTGAAACACAATAAGATGACTAATCGCAAAATAAAAGAAAAACATTGTTGCAAAGTATTAAGGATTGATAATCAGAATATATAACAGAACAACACTTTAAAATTAAGTTTATTATAAATCTACATATAATATTCATTGCATGTATATGACATCGCTGTTTTCAATCTGCCATCGGTATGTACCTGTACTTACTCATTTCCATTCATGCAATGTTTGCGTTGCGTCGTATGCTACAAACCACGTGAACTCGTCTTCCCACTATGCTTTTAATGTATGTTTACGTTTTGTAGCGTCATCAATTTTGTTAGGTTCTTTTGAATCTTTTTTCTGGGGCTGAGATTTTGGCTCTATTCCAAACCACTTATCGATTTTTCTTGTGTTCTCTGTGTGTCTACTTTGGAAAATGATATGCAAATGCAAAGAAGTGTTCTGGTTCGAGAGCGTTCTCCATCCGGGCACCGGTGCTGTAGAATGCTCTTCCCCCTGAGATCTGCAACCTCAGTGGAAATGTTTAAATCTAAGCTTAAAACTCACTTCTACTCTGTAGCATATGAATAACCTACTCTTCTCGTTGGCTCCAGAGCAGGGGAATGTATAATAATATTCTGAAAAATAGTCTGTGTAATATAGTGTAATAATCTGTGAAGCCCTTTGAGACTCTTTGTGATTTAGGGCTATACAAATAAAAATGACTTGACTTGACTTGACTTAACATAACAAGTAACAGCATGCAACGGACACAAACAGCACATATGCACCATAAAATGTATCACAAATAAACACTATAGAAGATAGCATAACATGTGACACACACATAACATAAAGTATAACATATATGTAACATGTTACTTTAAGTATCCCTTATCGAACACCTAATATAACATGTAAAATACATCTATCAGAGATGTACAACAACCTGTAAAATATTGTAAGTTTACACGACAGTTAACATATTACATAACACACAAGTAACAACAGGTTATATAAATGTAACATGTAAGATGTAACTTTAAGTAACCTTGTGTTTGGCCAATGGAGTCGGATAACTAATTCCAACAATTTGGTAAACGGTACATTATAATATTAAATTCCTAACACTTGTATAAAATCTAGCCCAAAAGTAACATAACAGGTCAAGAATACATAACATGTAAGAACTAACTCATATAAACACTAACAAAGCATGTTACACAAGTAAAAAAAGTGTAACACACGTAACATGTAACTTAGGGCATCGAACAAAACATGTAACACACTTTTAAAACAACATGTAAAATAAAGTAACTTCATATGACAACTAACATAACATATACAACACAAGTTATAAAATCGATAACATACGAAAAATGTAAATTAAAGTAACATAATATAACATTTAACATAACATGTAACATACATGTATCACCCACATTTAATATAATGAAACATATAGAAACATCGTACAGTAGCTAACATAATGATGTAACTGTCACGTCCAGAACGGAATCAGGAACCAGATGCGTAACGTTAACCACAAGATTATTGATATAAAGAGGAAGGACAGCGCCGCAATCCGGTGCTCGCTGGACGCGGGAAGCAAGCCGCTAACAGAATCAGATCGTGATCCGAATGCGGAAGTGGATATTCTGGAACGGGAGATCGTAGTGTCGAAGACGGAAAAAACAGGTCGATAGCCGGGACAGAGAGCAAAATGTGGTCGGGATCAAAAACGGGTCGTAGGCGGAGACAAACGAGGAAATCAGGAATGGACGGGTGGAAAATGGATGCAAAAAGCAAGAGTGACGGGAGTCAGAGTCAAAGTGCTTGCCTTGTAGAAACAGAGGTTCGCTGATGGACTGACAACAGGCGAGTGAAAGGACTGATCTTAAAAAGGACGGGCAACCAATCAGGTAGCCCGCCGCGGCTGGTGCCAAATGAGCGGGCACAGGTGAACCTAATCAGTCATCATGACAGTAACCCTAGATGGCACGATGGATTAGTGGTTAACGCGTCCGTGGCACAGTTCTGAGGTCATGGGATCAAATCCAGCTACCAGTTTTCCTTTGCGGAGTTTGCGTGGGTTTTCTCCGGTGCTCTGGTTTTCTCCCACATTCCAAAAACATGCATGTTAATTGGGTGGTCCAAATTGTCCTTGGGTGTGAATGAGTCGTCTGTCCCTGTGTGCCCTGCTGCTGGCCGGCAACCAGTTCAGAGTGTCCCCCGCCCACTGCTCGAAGACAGCTGAGAAGGGGCTCCAGCACCCCCGTGACCCTACTGAGGATAAGCGGTGCAGAAAATGGATGGATGGATGGATGATGTCTCCTAACATGTAACACATACGCAGGGTTGGGTAGGGTTACTTTAACTTGATTAATTTCAATTACTTTTGGATTACTCCAATACTCCAAATATGCTAATAAAAGACAAAAGAAACTAAATATGAGTAAAATGACAAAATTGTGTGCAGGCTTGGGGAGTAACGGATTACATGGAACGGCAAAAATGATGTTGGCAAGCTGTTTGGACTTATTTTCATTTTGTTTCTGTCACATTTTATGTTAGTTTTGCCGGAGATCAAAGAGATCAAAGCCAGGAGAGAAAGCTTACCACGTGTTGTGAGTCATAATTTTATTCATATTTAGTTTATTTTGTCTTTTATTAGCATATTTGGTATTGGAGTAATCCAAAAGTAATTGAAAGTAATCCAGTTAAAGTAACCCGACCCAACCCTGCACATACGTAACATATAACTGAAAGTTATCTAACATTAAACTTTCCATACATACACTATAATCACATATTGATAATGCTGTGGAGAAAGATAAACCCCCAAACATTTCTAAAAGTATTTAGGCCAGATCACCCCAAAATAAATTCAATGTCCTCTTTTTGTGAGATGGCAGGGGCTTTCGTACCACTGGTCTGTGTGACCCACATCTTTCACCACCAATGCAATTGCGTTCTATAAGTATTTTTAACCAATAGAGGTCATTTTGAAACTGATACACTCTCTATAGAAGAAAGCCCTTATTTTGAGTTATCATCTTTATTTATTTTAGTATGCTTTTTGTTCATCGAATAAGAATCAATTCAACAAAGTGGATGGAAATTAAGCATTGAGCGACAGAAAGGCACCTTGCCATTTGTTTGGTGGCTTCAACAAACTCATTCTGGCTGGAATCTCTCGTTCTGCGCGTGATTTTGTGCGCGTGGGCGTTTGCGCGTTACAGATTTAGCTTGCCGGCTGGGCTTGTTGGGATGACAGCAGTCACTTGGGGGGGAAAGCAAGCATCAGACATAGTCGTCAACTGACAGACTCACTTATTACACTGGCTGTCCCCCCTCCTGAGTGGAGGCCCAGATACATACAGGATTAGGACAAACGCTGTCTGGCTTGCTCACTAACTTTTTACTTAAATTGTTACCTGGCTATACTGCGGTTTGAGTTTTTTGCCTTTGGTGCATTGCAGTTCTACTAAAAAATCATGGAATGTCGTTGTTACTTTAAGAGCGCCAGTACACACGAACTAATCGCAAAACTGTTTCCTGGGCACTGATTGGACCAATCCAAATGGATCATCTTTACATCTAGTAAAAAAAAATAATCAAACTTCTGTTTGCAGGTAATTTGATCAGGAATGCAAGCTAAAGAGACTTTATTACAAATGTAACGGTTGCCATGGCGCACAATTGGCCCCGCCCGTGTGGCACTAGCTGCGGCTTGTTGACAGATTGGCTTTCTGTCTATTTTAAGCTCAGCGCGCAAGACGTGGGTTTCGACTCAGTCCTGGTCCTGTTGGTATTTTCTGTCCGGTATTGTTTCCGTTTATTTTGTCCTTTTTAATTTCGGTTTCCAGTTTTGTTTCCGTCGCTGTTTGTCCCATTTATTATTTTCTCCAGTTTTCGTTCCCGTCTAGTTTTTCCTGTTTATTTTCAATATCCTGATTCATTATCTATCCTGTCTGTCCCGTCCTGTCCGGTATCGACCCCATCCGTCCGATATCAACTCTGACAATTAGAATCGATCTCGTCCGCCTCTGGCTTCCTATCATTCCATGCCAGACCGCTGCCTAAAGTGCATGACTCCCCATTTTCTGTAAAATTAAAGGCTTGTGTGAGAACATCACGCGTTTGGGTTTTAATCCTGTTCTGGTTCTTGACAACAAAATTGCACTTTCAACTTTCGACATTGATTTAAGGATGACTTCATGTATGTTACTGACCCCATTGTAAAAACAGTTGGGTCACAAATAACCAAAATGGTCAAAATGGATCAATCCATTACTTGAGTTGCTTGGACTGATTTCCTGTTTTGTTTTGCAGAAATAACACACTATTGGTCTAATCGACCACAAAAGGGTTTGCATTGCATTTAAACATGCGCAATTGGTTTTGTGTTTTCTTGTTGTTTTTAGAAATATAGAACAAAATGTCTTTAAAATTACACTAGGAAAAGCTGTATTTTATTTTAAACAACCTTGCAAAAATTATTATTTGTTGTTCATATTTCAAAAGTTTAAGGATTTTGTTTAGTATGCACAAAAGCATTTCCTCTATTTAAAATGTTGCATCCCCAACAAATATTTCAAATAACTTTTCCACAAGGTATTCATTTTTCTTAAAAGACACATTCTGCAAAATTGTGTCATTGTGTTATAGTTCTTTTGTGCAAAATAATTTTGACGAAAAACAACAAAACAAATGTTTTTGTCAAGAACTGTAACATTTCTCACACAAGCTTTATTTTACGTGAATGGGGCACTCATGCACATTAACACAAACACCAGTGATTTGGCGATCGCTGGATGGAAGAAGAAAGACAGAGGTCTGGCGTGGAACAACAGGAAGCCAGAGACCAACGAGATCAATACCATTTTCACGAGCCGATACCGGACAGAACAGGACTAACAGGATTGATAACAGATATAGGAGAACGGAGACAGAGATCTGAAAGAACGAGATAGATGGGAACGATTCCAGACACTGGAAAACGGAGACTGATATCGAAACAGGACGAAATAGACGGGATCGATACTGGACAGTATACACAAACAGGAAACCGGACGAAGTCAGAACACACATCTCGCAAGTGCAAAGGTTCATTGACGGACCGAAAAAGGGTGAGTGAGAGCACTGGGCTTAAATAGGAGGGAAGCCAATCAGTCAATGACCCGCAGCTGGCGCTAAACGGGCGGTGCCAATTAGGCGCCATGAGCAAATGTAACAATTTTAAATCACACCTTTAAAATTGGGTAATTATAAACTAAACAGGGTAATTTTGTGTAAGCCAACCCAAATAATTGGGTTGTTTTGTGTTAAACAAAACATACTATTTTGTGAAAATGTTACAAACAGTTGGTTGGTCTCATGTTAGATGGTCTTTAGAGTGCAACATCCACAAATTATTGTAACTTTTCCCTCCTCACAGCCAAAGTTGGCTCCCATGTGGCTTGCCAAAAGCCAAGACTTACACTACATATGGATAGATACAATTGGGGTATGGACTAGATATGGATGGAGACAGCTATAGATTCATACTGTTTATGGATGGATTTAACTGTGACATACCCTCTATATGGACGGATACAACTGTGGACTGGCACTGTATATGGATGGATCTAATTTCACCAGGGTGTAGAAATAAAATAGCAAAGTGGCTTGAGAAATCAACCAAAACATGGGTCTTTTTTGCGAGTAAACTGAAGTATAATGTGTTTGCGTACTGTCAGGAAGGACCAGAACAGAGCAGGAGACCCCAGAGCGTTCGTTACAAGTCTTTTATTTGGGGAAGCGTACAGGGTTAGCGGGAGACGCGATGACCGTCGAACGTCAGCAGCAACGCCGTGAAGACAACTTCGGGACACGTAGCCAATCGTAGCGTTGGACGGAAGCAGGTCGAGTTTACCGGGACTGGAGAGAAGATCGTAGCGTGGAACGGAAGTAGGTCGGATCGGAGGCAGGCAGAATCAGGTAAACAAGTAAAAAATACACAGGAAAATCAGGCGAATCAAACGGGGTAAAAAGTAATCCTCCCCCAAAGAGTTCTCCGCGTAACGCGTTTAAAAAGGGAGCATTAACCAATCAGGAAGCACATTCCAGCGCGCCACATGATTACCCCAGGTGGCTCTATTTGGGTAATCATGACACGTACACATTGTCCCGGAGGAGAGAAACTGCATGTGCGCTGCAAAATGTACAACTAAAGAGATTCATTTTGTTAGACATATGGATTATAAACGGTTCCTATATTGTGGAATTAACTTAACACGGGTGGTTATAAAACGGATAAACCACGGAAATTAGTTTTACAATTGCACATTTCCTAGAAAATCATCATGAGCATGTATTTCTTTGCTCGCTACCCACCATGTAGTAAGACTTCATCAGCATGTAAAAAAAAAGCCCCCCTTTAAATTCCACACACAGCCTGCCGCACTGGAGGTGTCACTCCAGCGTTTTAATTAAAGCTCTTCTGCCGAGCGACGCAACAGCAAAAAGCTTTTTACCGGAGGAAATCTTTTGCGCGTGGCAAAACGTCCTCGACTGAAATACAACGAGAGACACATTCGAATTATGAAGGAGGCAAAACAACCGTCTGAGCTGTTTTGCCGGCTTTATCCTAAATTAGGGGTAAAAACAGTGGGGGCTCTGTCGGAGTTACTTATTCATGATTTAATTTGATTATGGTGCGGTTATGTAACAACTTCGGCTTTGGTTAATTCAACAGAACTAAAGTAGTTCAAATCTTTTGGATGTTTTTACCTTTTATTTAGTGGCCTTTATCATTTAAAATCGAACATATCTAGATACAAATACTGCCGACTGACGCTGGTAGTCATTAAAAACAATAAGAGGTAGTTGCTAAGGCCTGCTAAAGCTAGCTGCATTGGTGGAGCTGAAGCTAAAACTTTACACTCCTACACACAATGGGATTGTCCTGACCAGAAAGGAAATAGGACCCACTCGCGTTACGGGACTTCCGTGGCGAGCGATGGCGGTGTCGAGAACGGAAAAAAACAGGTCAGTAGCTGGGATAGTAGAGCAAAAACGTCATTGGGATTGGAAACAAGTCGAAAGCCAGGAGAGGAGAGTAGACGTGGTCGAGATCAAAAATGGATCGTTATTCGCTGCGGGAGAACAGACGTGGTCGAGATCAAAACAGGTTGTAATTCGGGACGGGAGAGCAGACGTGGCCTAGATCAAAACAGATCGTAACAGGGGACAAACAGGAGCGAAAAACAGGACAGGCGAAAAAGGGCTTGCCGTGTAAAAACAGAGATTTGCAGACGGAACGACAAAAAGGGACTGACAGGACCGAGTTCAAATACCGACAGGGAGCCAATCCGTCAACAAGCTGTAGCTGGCGCCACACGGGCGGGGCCAATTGGGCGCCATGGCAACCGTGACAGAGATTGCTCGTCACTAATCCATGCTAATCTGGCTAATTGATCACTGCTTGGGCAAGGAAATTAGCAGCCTGTGGGCGTAATGCGGTCCAGGACAGTACCTCAATCGAGACTCACTTGTTTGTTATGGGAGCCGCCCCTGCAAAAAATAGCCGCGTTAGCCTAAGCAGCAGTAATGCTAAAATTTAGTGGCCCACTGGCCAAAATATGGTCTAAAAGAACCCAACAAGCAAATGACCTTAATTTTAATATAAATAAAGGATACAGAGGTTAAACAGTCACAAATTGCATTCTATCACAGTATGTCAAGTCAAGTCAAGTCAAGTCATTTTTATTTGTATAGCCCTTAATCACAATTAGTCTCTAAGGGCTTCACAAGTTATTACATATAAGAAGATTAGGTTACTCGTATGCTATAGAGTAGAAGTGAGTTTTAAGCCTAGATTTAAACATTTCCACCGAGGTTGCAGATCGGATATCAGGGGGAAGAGCATTCCACAACACCGGTGCCCGGATGGAGAACGCTCTCGAACCAGCGGAACACTTCTTGGCTCTTGGGATCACCAGGAGACCGGCGCTCTCGGAACGAAGGCTTCGGGCCGGGACATAAGGGCAGATCAGATCTGAAAGATACGAGGGGGAAAGTCCATGTATGATTTTGTATAGTAGTAGGAGAACCTTAAAATCGCATCTTAGGCTAACAGGGAGCCAATGCAGGTTAGCCAAAATTGGGGTGATGTGATCATACTTTTTTGTCCTTGTTAAAAGCCTCGCTGCAGCATTTTGTACCAGCTGAAGACTCTTGAGTCTGGTCATCGGAAGACCGGAAAGTAGTGCATTACAGTAGTCGAGACGGGAGGTAACAAACGCATGAATTATGATTTCCGCATCCGACTGAGAAAGTATAGGACGAATTTTAGCAATGTTACGGAGATGGAAGAAAGCGGTTCTAGTAATTTTCTTCACGTGTGTTTGAAAGGACAGATCAGGGTCGAAAATGACACCTAAATTTTTAAGTGAGTCACTCTGTGTGATGTGGCAATTGTCCAAGTTCACTGCGGTTTTAGAGAATAAGTCACGGGACTTAGAAGGACCAATTACTAACATTTCAGTCTTTTCAGGGTTAAGACGCAGGAAATTGAGTGACATCCACTCTTTTATCTCAGTGAGGCAGGCCTCCAAAGTTCCACAGTTTAGTGTGGTAGATTCCTCCATCGGGAAATAGAGTTGAGTGTCATCTGCGTAACAATGGAAACTGATGTTATACTTGCGAATAATATCACCTAGTGGAAGCATATAAATGCTGAAGAGAAGGGGGCCAAGCACTGAACCCTGCGGAACACCACAAGTTACACTAAATGGCTCAGATGTCAATTCGCCATATTTAACGCAGTGTGTCCTATCTGAGAGGTAAGATCTGAACCATAATAGGACGTTTCCTGAGAGACCAATCCATTTTTCCAACCGTTCTAGCAAGATAATATGGTCCACTGTGTCAAATGCAGCACTAATGTCCAGCAGCAGCAAAAGTGATGATGCGCCCGAGTCCATAGCCCGTAGGAGATCATTGGTTACCTTTATCAGAGCTGTCTCAGTAGAGTGGTTAGCCCTGAATCCTGATTGCATCGATTCAAAGAGATTGTTATCGGACATGAAATCATTCAGCTGCTGTGCCACTACTTTTTCAAGTATTTTAGAAAGAAACGGTAGGTTTGACACAGGTCTATAATTACATAAGTTTTCTGGATCTAGGTTGGGTCGTTTCAGTGTGGGTTTAATGACTACTTACTTACTTATTGCTCCAGCGAAGGTCGGGGGGTCCCGTCCCTGTGCGTTGAGCCGACCAGATGAACCAGGTTTTTCCAATGCTGGCGGTCTTGTGCCAGCTGTTCTGCATCCTCTACGGCAACTCCGTGTTGTTGGAGGTCGCCCGCAACGACGTCGAGCCATCGAGTGCGGGGTTTCCCTCGTGGTCGTCTCCAGCCTGCGGCCTTTGGGTCAAACTGGAGAATGGCTCGTGTCGGATGGTCTGGTGGTAGACGAAGGACATGGCCAAACCAGCGGGTGCGGCGTTGTGCGACCAAGGAAGATGCTTGGGGCTGGCACGTGCGGGCTCTGAGCTCTTTATTGAAGACTCGCTGGGGCCACCTGATGTTCTCGATGGTTCTGAGAGCCCTGCTATCAAAACCATCGATTCTTGTGGCCAGGGTGTCGTTCAGGGGCCATGTTTCTGAGCCATAAAGCAGGATAGGGAGTACGGCGAGGTTGTAAATGCGGAGCTTCGTCTTGCGTGCGATGGTCTGGTGCCGCCAGAGTGGTTTCCAGAGAGACTGCAGAGCAGATGCTGCCAGGGCTCTTCTGCGGAGAATCTCTGGTTTTAGGTCCCCATTGTCTGTCACCATGGACCCCAGATATACAAAGCTCTTGACAGGCTCTACGATGTCGCTACCAATTTGGATGGGAGGTGGATCTGGTCCATCACCGACATACATGAACTTGGTTTTCGTCCAACTCACTTGCAGGCCAAGCCGCGCTGCCTCTTCGCTGTAAATGCCCAGAGCGTCTCTCAGCTGGCTGTAGGAAGTGCTGAGAATGATGGTGTCGTCAGCATACTCCAGGTCAGTCAGGTGGTAGTTGCCGAAAGACACTCCGGGGATGCGCTCACTAACCCTGAACATCAGATGGTCGATGATGCAATTAAAAAGGTCGGGAGCAGCCACACAGCCTTGGCGAACGCCGCTGGAGATAGCAAACCAGTCGGAGTCAATGCCGTTGATACGGACACAGCTCTCTGTGTTGCTGTAGAGCAGCTTGAACAGGGCTATGATCTTGGGTGGTGCTCTGAGAGCTTGGAGGATGTTCCACAGTGAAGAGTGGCAGACGGTGTCAAAGGCGGCCTTCAGATCAATGAATCCGATATATAGATGGCGATCTTTACGGAATTCACGGGTCTTTTCTATCAGCAAACGGACGGCAGAGATGTGGTCCGTTGTGGAGCGGTTGGGCATAAAGCCAGCCTGCTGGGGACGGCGGCAGCTTCTGATTGCTGGAAGGGCACGGCTGAGCAAGATCCTGGTAAAGACCTTGCCCGGGATGGAGAGTAAGGTTATGCCTCTGTGGTTTCCACAGACAAGCCTGTCGCCCTTGCATTTCCAGAAGGGCAAGATGACTCCTCTGGTCCAGTCGGTGGGCAGCTGCTCCGATTCCCACACCTGGTTGAATAGGCGGGTTAGCCACTCCACCATGCCATCACCGCCGGCCTTGAGCATCTCGCCGGTAATGGCACAGATGCCGGGGGCTTTCTTGGTGTTCAGCTTCTTCAGAGCAGCTCTCACTTCCTCGGGTGTTACGGGGTCTGTGC
Organism: Urocampus carinirostris; assembly: GCF_059441175.1. Classification (NCBI taxonomy): domain Eukaryota; kingdom Metazoa; phylum Chordata; class Actinopteri; order Syngnathiformes; family Syngnathidae; genus Urocampus; species Urocampus carinirostris. Next base: position 29,976,530 of record NC_142361.1, read on the forward strand.
AGCAGGTGTCGTTAGGAGGTGCTGTGCTCGCAGCCCGTAGGAGGGTGGGATCAGCCGGGATGGTGCTGTGCTGCAAGAGGAGGCTAAAGTGCTCCTTCCAGCGCTCGAGGCAGTTGGCTTCTGTCATGATGAGGTTGCCGTCTGAGTCCTTTACCAGGGCTGTCTTTATGTGTGGGCCGCTACGGGCTTGGCGTAGTAGACTGAATACGCGGCTCATGTTGTTGTTGTTGGCCGCGGACTCAAGCTGTTGGGCTTCTGCCTGCCAAAACCTCTCCCTATCTTCAGCAATGGCCACATTGCGCAGGCGATTCAGTCTCCGATACTCTGTGAGGTCGCCTCGGAGTCGGGCCTCACGCCGCTGGTCTATGATGTTTAGTGTCCTCTCTGATATCCAGGGCTTTCTCGGGGAGGATCGCGGGCGTCCGAGGACATTGTGAGCAGACTGGAGGACACTTTCCTTGAAGGCCGCCCAGTCTGTCAGCTTGTCAGGAGCCAGGGTATCAAGAGAGCGGCGGATGGAGCAACTGAAGTCTCTGGCGATGTTGGGGTCGCTGAGTCGGGAGGAGTCGGGGCGAGGCAGAGTCTTGTGCTGGTTGGCTCGGAGCTTTAGCTTGAGCTGGGCCACCAGCAGACGATGGTCTGTGTTGCCAAGCTGTGCTCCTCTGAACACCCGGCAGTTGGTTACAAACGACTTCCAGCGTCGTGATATCAGGATGTGGTCCAATCCCTTCCTGGTTCTGCCATCTGGGCTGTACCACGTCCAGTGATGGATGCATTTCCGGGGAAACCAGGTGTCAGCAACACAAAGGTTGTTTTGGTGGCAGAGGAGGAGGAGGCGGTTGCCATTGTCGTTTGTTGTGCTGTCAACGAAGGTGGTGCCGACAGGTGAGCCGGGGGACCGATCAATGCTGGATAGAGTGGCGTTGGCATCAGTGAGGATGATGGTGACGTCGTGTGGTGGGGCTTGGTTGACAGCCTGGTGGAGTTGGTCAAAGAACGCGTCCTTCGCATCCTCATCAGCGACATCGGTGGGGGCGTAGGCGACGATCACTGTCATCTTGCCGTGATGGTGGAGGAATCGAGCAGACAGTAGTCTGTCACTTATTGGTGTCCAGCTGATGAGGGACCTCCGGAGGGCTTTTGGAATGGCAAGAGCCACACCGTAAAGGCCGGTCCGACTCTCGGGGCCACTCCAGATGTAGCAATGGTTGCCAGCTGTTGTTTCACCATTGCCTTGCCATCGTACTTCACAGAGCCCTGCCATGGTGATGTTATAGCGACAGAGCTCTCGGGACAGCAGGGTGGCAGCTCCGGGGCGAAGGAGTGTCTGGACATTCCAGGTGGCGACACGGGTCTTATGACGAAGATCGATCCGTACTCGTTGGTCGGGGGCAGGCTGGGGTCCGTTACCGTGTTGGTCAGTCCGGCTTCTTTCTCTGGTCAGTTTCGTAACAAAGTGTGTTTCTCCTGGGTGAGTTGTTAGCCCTCCGCAGGATAGTCGGTTGGTGGGGCTGCCACCTCACAGCGTACCGACACGCTGGGGTCTTTGTTTGTCTGGAACCTACCCCGGAGACCGGCCCGCCATGGGTGACCCTACCAGGAGCAAGCTCCCGACGGTATCGCTCTCCAGGGTCACTGGAACACGCAAGCCCCCTCGCCGCATCAAGGCCAGACCCATCCGAGGGGGGGGTTTAATGACAGCGGACTTAAAAGCAGCTGGAACTACACCAGAGGCGAGTGATATGTTTAAAATATTTAGAACTGAAGGTGCAAGAACGCCAAAGAGACCTTTAATAAGTGAACCTGGAAGTGGGTCGAACTGGCAAGTCGTCGGTTTGGCAGTATTCACCATCTGTTTAAGATTTTCGAGTGACAGTTCACTAAAACGGGACCAAGTCCCTGGACAGCCACCATGTCGTGCATCTAGGGATTTGAGTGCTTTAGTATGTGTTGAATTAATATTGTCTTTAGCAATTTCTTCCTGTATGCTCTGGATCTTCTTAGTAAAGAAGACCATTATGTCGTGAGCAGAATGGGTGGAGCTATCTGGGATAGTCTGTTGCCTTGTAAGTGATGCTACAGTGTCAAAAAGGGCCTTGGGATTGTTCTTTTGTGACGCAATCACTTTCGAAAGGTAGGCTGATTTTGCAGAGGCCAGGGCCGCTTTATACTTCAACAAACTATCACACCAGATTTGATGGAAAACTTCAAGCTTGGTAGCGCGCCATTTTCTTTCAGATTTCCTGCATTCTCGTTTAAGGGATCTAGTTTCATCATTAAACCAAGGTGTGCGTCTTTTAGGTCGTAATTTATGCCGGATGGGCGCAACTAAATCCAGGGCATTGGCCAGGGTAGCGTTAAATTCATTTAGGAGTGGTTCTATGGAGCCTATGTAGGAAGGAAAGGACGCAACTGCTCCTGGAAGAATATCGGAGAGCTCAGAAACTGTGCCTGTGCTTATATTGCGTCCGGTGAATCCTTCAGTTTTTTTGGTACTACATTTAGCTAGCACCTCAAATGTAACTAAATAATGATCCGAGATAACTGTAGTACACGATAGCACCGCCATGTTTGAGGTTGAAACTCCTCGAGTCAGAACCAAGTCGAGCGTGTTTCCATCTTTATGGGTTGGCAAATCAACCAGTTGATTAAAACCAAAAGCATCAATTATAGACTGAAACGCAACAGTGAGTGAACTGAGTGGAGAGTTCATATGAATGTTAAAGTCCCCCATAATAATAATTTTGTCTGCGTAGGTTACTAGTTCAGACAGAAGTTCGGCGAATTCGTCTAAGAAAGTTGTGTATGGTCCTGGTGCGCGATAGATAGTTATTACGTCAATTGACAATAAGGGGGACCGCATCACAAGAGCCTCAAACGTTTTGTAATTATTAGAGGTACGTGGATTAAATTTAAGCGATTTTTCAGAGATTAGCGCGACACCGCCACCCTTTTTCAACGTGCGTGCTATATGGCTGCTCTCGTAATCTGGGGGAGAAGCATAATTTAGAGCTAAATACTCATCCGGGCGTAACCACGTTTCACAGAGACCAATACAGTTAAGTTTATAATCACGAATAATATTATCTACAAGTAAAGCTTTAGGAGCGAGCGATCTAACATTCAAAAGACCAAATTTTAGCTTTGAATCATTTGACTTAGCTGTAGCCTTTGTAGAGATCGTCACGAGATGCCGGTTGTGTGCGTTGGGCTTCGGTTGTCGGTTTACTCGTAGAATCGACGAAGAAATGATGGTTGGATTAGACAGATCTTCATGTCGTTGCTCCATCAACTTCACACGCTTCCCTGCACGACATCCTCGCTTCTGTTTTCTATCTTTTCGCCGTCTTCGTCTCCGATTTTTCTTCTTTTTCTTCGGTGGAGCGGGAAAGCAGGGCGAACCCGAGTCCCTTTGGAGCTCATTTGGGATGTCGTGGGTGGTATAAAAAGTGCCCGAAAAGTCGAAATTTAGACACCCACCTAGTCGGATGAGCTCCTCCCGACTGTAGGTCTTATTGGCCACGCATGTATCCAAAAAGGAAAGCAGGAGGACAGTTGTAAGTAGTAGGATAACCGGGTAACAATCAGCCGCAACGTAAACACGCGCCGCCATGTTGGAAACCGGAAATCCTTGAAATGTCATGTCCTTAGAAACCAAGTTGCTAATTAAAACAAGAGCCTCTGATAAATACATAATAGATACAATTTAAAAAATGCATGACCCATATGTAGTAATAAGTGTGTAATATAAAATTGCGAATAAATATTGAATTACATTACGCCATGTTAAGTCCTGAAACCTGTTGTAAATCAAAACAACAGCATATGATAAATAAATAATAGATAAGAAAATGCATTACCCCAACATAGTAATAACTGTGTAATTAGATATTTATCTGAGTAATATGAATTTGCAATAAAAACGACCTTTTTATATTGTTTGAAAGCTCTTGCTAAGCTATACAACCGTACGGTATCTGATAAATAAAGTTTAGTTACAATAAAGTAAAACAAATAAAATAAATGGTAATAACTGTGTAATAATATTGTCATCAGAGTGATAGAAATTGCTCGACAAACAGATGTCATTTTTTTTAAGTCATGGTGAATCCTTACAAACCCTGTTGCCGAAAAACAGCAGAATATGGTATGTAAAAATATATAAAATAAAGTTTAAAAAAATTGAGTAAACCTCCATGATGAGGAATACAAAAGTGCTCTAAGACGTATAGCCTAAACGAAAATATATTTAATTTTATGAAGTCATCTTAAACTCTTATGAAACCTGTTGCTAATCAAAACAACATAATCTCATACATAAATCATGGAAACAAAAAAGTAATAAATGTTTCATAACATTTTCACTTGACTAACATAAAATTGCTCTAAAACTAAATAAACAAAAACATATTTTATTCTTATGAACCCCGTTGCCAACCAAAACAACAGCATATGATACATAAATATTAGATCCAAATAAAAAAATCCATTACCTGGATGTAGTAATAGATGGGTAATAACACCTTCATCTCAGTCAGTGACTGCCTCTGGTGGCTGTTTTAAGAAAAAAAAATGACATTTTTTGCTAACTTTAGACTGAAAATACTGAATTATTTGCATAAAAGCAATCCTTATCCATCAAAGGTGTCACTGAGACGACTGTAAAGTGATTTTCTCACCTGAGGTCATCAATATTCATGCACCACATACCTCGCAGTGAGTCAACTGGAGTGGTGACCCTGTATTCAAATTCCCCCATGCCCTCCTCCTTAAAATACATAATACCAATATTGTCTTCAGTGCAACTGTTGGCATATTTCTGCAATATTTTAAAGACAAATCAAGTTATGTTTATTTGTTTACCCCTTCATAACAAAGAATCTCAAAAGGCTGCACAGACCGCAGACTATTATGATACCATCCCCTGATCTCAAACCTATATGAGGGCAAGGAGAAACTCAAATACCTCAGCATGAAGAGAATTGTGAAACCATTACAGCTTTGAAGCGACAAGCCCAATTTAAAACCTTATTTTAAAATTGATTTATTTGTTGGTTTTATTGTCCTTTAAAAAGAAAACGTAGAACGTAAGTAAACAAGTATTTGGGTATTTGGGCGGCTTAGTTTGACTGGCAGTTGTCCGCATCTTTTGTGTCAACATTGGAGACACTGCTCAGTATCCGAAGTGTCACCATGGAAACGTCGCCATGAGCAACAAACGTGTTGTTCAATTATTTGAAAACGAAAAGAATACCATATTGTTTAGTCTTGCATCATGCTTGCCGACCTTTTATAGTCAAAACAAATCCCATCCATGGTTTATCTTTTATACTTCTTATCAAAAAATACTTCTAAGATGATTTTGAATTTGTATGTGTCATGATTACCGATTGGAATCACCTGTACCCGCTCATTTGGCGCCAGCTTTCTGATTGGCTCCCTGTCCCTATTTAAACCCAGTCCTGTCACTCTCTGTTGTCAGTCCGTCTGCAAACCTCTGTAGATACAAGGCAAGCTTTTTTGACCCTGACTCCCGCCTGTCCCATTTTTGCTCCCGTTTTACCACCTGTCCGTTCCTGATCTCCCTTTCTGTCTCCGGCTACGACCTGTTTTTTGATCTTGACCACGTTTTTGCTCTCCTGTCCCGGCTATCGACCTTTTTTGCATCCCTGACTCCGCCATCGCCCGCTACGGAAGATCAACTTCCGTATTCGGATCACAATCCGATTGCAAAAGCGAATTGCTTCCCGCGTCCAGCGAGCGCCTTTCAATAAAACTTGTGGTAAACGTTACACAATTGGGGCCTGATTCTGTTCTGGTTTTGACGCTCTGAGGTTATGGTGGATTTTTTATAGGACTCACATTGAAAAAGTTTTAACGTTACTAAATCCATATGTCTTACTGCATGTTGCTATTGCAGCCCAATTTTTCTGTCATTTCAAGCTTCAGCTAAAGTACCTTTGTCTCTATTTTTAACCCGATTAGTGCCTAAAATTAACATACACTCGTAAAAAAGAAAGAACCACCCTAATTGAAAAATAACCTGAATTGGATACAAATACGCTACTTGATTGAATTTGATCCAGCCCCTAGGTTAGGTTTACTAGGTTGTTTTGTAATGAAATGATCTGCATTTATATAGCGCTTTTCAAGTCAATGACTTCCCAAAGCGCTTTACAATGTGCTCCACATTTCCCAATGCCATGTAAGACGCTAACCTGCTTATTGGGGGTATTAGGGGTTCAGTGTCTTACCCAAGGACACTTCGACATGTAACACGGATGAGCTGGGATTCGAACTGGGATCCCTTGATTCCAAGACGAGCGCTCTACCTCCTGAGCTACTGCTAGCTATTGTACGGATACATTATTTTTTGTTTGGGTTTTGAAGGCCACATATTTTTCCGTTATACATGACAACATTCGGGAAGATTTTTTGGGAAAAAAGTAACCACTATTTTTAAATTTCTGGTACAATTTGACTTGTAATAAATAGAAAAAAAAGTAAATACTTTTAGGATAGGGGCGTTACAAAAAAACATATACTAGTCCAGTTATATTAAACATATCACCAAATTCTTCAATTCAAATTGAATGTTTCTTTTTGTGTCTTAAATCATCCAATCCTTAGATGTTGTTTTGTTTAATATCATTACGTTGTTGTGAAGGTTTGAAACAAAATAAAACATTGTTGTGTTAGGTACGAGTTAACTTTTTATTTTTTAAACTACATGTAAAAAGCATTTTTTCGGGGGGTTGGTTGGGGTTCAAATATGTCATATTTCGAAGGTTACTCCGAAGAAGCGACCCAATGTTAACTGATTTTTAACAAAGTGGGCATTCACTACAGTCGTTTTTGTGTCTTAAATCACTGATTTATTTTTTTTTTTTTCTTAAGCCTCCTTATATATTGGGTAGGGTTTAAACAAAATAACTCATTTTTTCGTGGGGTGTCTGGTAGGAGTCTGACCTTTGTTTTCTCTTTTTTTTTTTTTTTAAAATAAACACTTACTTATAATTGTGTTTGAATGGGCGGGGATCAGACTAATTACCCTTTTTTATTAGTTTTTTTAAACAAACACCCACATTATAGACGATTTTAACAAAATATAAGGTTATCTAACGTAAACATTGTGACTTAAATCACAAATTCTTGTTTATTGCTTTTTTTTTGATACAAGACTATAGTTTTTGTTTAAAAAACAACAACTTTTTGTGCAACATTTAGTATACGTTAAGAAAATACCTTGATCAGGGTTATTCAGAACAAGTAATTCAAATTTAGGGGTTTTGACAAATTTGGGACATCATTTAGGCGTTTTTGGGGTCTTATTTTGTTTTATATAACACTCCTTAATTGGTTTGAAGAAAAATAAACCAATTGTGAGGATCGTTTTAGCGTAATAATTTCGGAACTGATTGCTTTTACGAAACAAAAGGTAAACAACAATGAAACATTTTGGTAAATTGTGTATCCCTTTAAAATAAAAAATGAGTTTAGTTTTACACATTCCTGTTTACTGTAGTTAAAATTATTTATTTGACCAAAAGAAATCCTTAAACCACCCTTATATTATGTTTCTCAATTACACAACGCACACACATTTTTCATATCATTGTCGGCATATTTATTATTATTTCTCAATAATAACAACACATTTCCCTCATCACCCGGTGGCTTAGTGCAGAGAAACAATAAAATACAAAACTCTCATAAATCTCAATACAATACACATACTTGAAGCTAATGCTTTTTCACCCCCCCCCCTCTGTTTTTCTGTATTTCCCACTTAAAACAGTCCTTTTAATCATCCGTAGAGGAAACGCTTTTTAATTACAGTAGGTCATTTGTAGTTCACTTTTCTCTCACGGATCACATGAATAAAAACATTTTTTTAATGAGTGAAATAAATAAAAAAATCTTCTGAAAAACAAAGAATGCTAATTTAGCGTAGCCACATCCTTTTCTGCTAAATCACAAAGCAATAAAGCAAAAAAACACTTCCCCCTTTTAAAGAGGTTACAAACAGTTCCAAATGCACTCTATACACAGATAAAATGACTCAAAACAATGCTGAAAATCTTGGTATCAAAAAGTCATTTTTTTTATAGAAACAGAGGTAACATCTCCCGACGTAGTTGGTGAGGTGCTAGCTAATAATCGTTTTTACGCATGAACACTAGAGGGCGGCACTATTGCCAAAACGGTGAGCGTGAGCTGCAGTGCCTTACAAAAGTGTTGGGCCCCCGAGAACTTTTGACATATCGCCATATTTTAGGCTTCAAACTTCTAGATTCAAAGCTTTTCTAAGAATAGGCAAATGTGAGACACAATCTGGACAAGAAACCAAATTTAAACAACATTTGTCGTTTTAAGTTTTGCAAATCATGGAACAGAAGTATTTTTACAAAACGGATCAGGTTCCTATAGGTTTGATGGGGATATTTTGGATCTTTTCACAAATGATTGTCCGTTTTAACACCTTTATATTGATATTTTGAACCATCCCATCGCAGATTGTGCATTATTATTAGGGTCGTTGTTCTGTCGGTAGGTGAACCTGTGACTCGATTATAGGTCTTTTGCAGACTCCAACAGATTATCTGCCAGAAGCATCCTCTATTTGTCTCCATCCATCTTCCCATCGGCTTGAACAAACTTCCCAGTCCCTGCTGAAGAAAATCAACCCCAGAACATGATCCTGCAGCCACCATGTTTGACAGAGGGGTGGTAATTTCAGGATGATGTGTGGTGTTACTCTTACGCCAAACATAGCATTTTGAATTCAGCCCAAAAAGTTAAATTTTGATCTCATCTGACCAGAGCACATTGTGTGCCTCTCATGTGGCTTGTTACAAATGCCAAACTGGATTGGTATGGTATTCTTTCAGAAAGGGTTTCCTTCTCGCAACTCTTCAATTAAGGGAAGATTTGACTAGTAGTTGTTTTATGCACAGATGTTCCCACCTCAGCTGTGTATGCCTGCAAGTAATCCAATGGGATCATAAACTTATTGGTTGCTTTTCTGATTAGTTTTCTACTTATTTGGGCCAAAAGTTTAGAGCGACGGCCAGGTCTTAGTAGGTTTGCAATGTTTTTATGCTCTCTCAGTTTTGATATCATCGCTCGCTCAATGCTCTGGGGGATGTGCTAACATTGCAAAATCATTCTGTATCCCATTCCTGCTTTGAACTTTTCCATAACTTTACCACGGACTCGCCTGGTGTGTCCTGTGGTCTTCATAATGCTTTCTGTTTGCCAGTGTTTGCTTTCCAAGACCTCTGAGCCCATCATATAGCAGGTACATTTAAACTGAGACTTAATGCACTCTGTTTGTCATTGTTAGTCTTTTAGGTCAACATTGGATTATTCAGAAGTCATCAGGGGATTACTGGAGTCAGTTGGCTCGGCTAAGAAAACAGGGGGGCAATCTTTTTTGCAAAACCTATTTATCAGCTTTTTTCGTTGTAATCAAAATATAAAATGTTGAAAAAAGTTTGGTTTCATTTGATGATTGTGTCTCACGTGTTGTTTATTGTCCAAAAATATATTTCGTGGGGGGCCAATGCTTTCGCTAGGTGCTCTATACGAAGAAAAATAAAAAGCAAGTGAATGCAACATTTCCCATGCATGAAGAGATGATTACACATTGATTGCTACATAGTCATATTTTTTTCCTCTAGCTTGCAACGCGAAAAAAATTGGCATTGTTCGAGAGACTTTTTGTTTTTGTGTTTTTTTGCCTCCGGACTGCTTCTGACATCAATATTCAGCTCTGTGGGAATGTTTTTGAGAAAAAAAGTCCCTTTTTGTGCTGCTGTCAACAAGTCAAGGCAGAGTTTTGCTTTTTCCTTGTTGGATTTCGATCTTTCGAGTTCAGTCCATCGAAAAAAAGAAGAAAAAAATAATAATTATACTTGTATTGTGAAAGATGTTTTCTTAAAGTCATCCACACATTTGTAGTCCTTGGATTTTCTTTACAGACGTGGGCCTGAGTCGTGTTTGTGTGGTGAGAACAAAGCCCATAAATTGAGTTCGGATTGCTGTTCGAAAATTGTGCAATGGAGGACCGAAAATGCCAGAAGGAAATATAAAAGTGAAAAAAAAATACATATCAAAAGGAAAAAAATATCAGTTAAGTACAAATAAATATATGAGGAAATACATAAAAATCAATAGATTAAAAAATAAAAAAAGCCAAGAAAAAATTAAAGTAAAATAAAATAAAAAATAGATCAAAATCAAACTATTAGAAAGAAGGTACTAACATATATATAGACAAAACTAGCATGTACTAATACATACCAACCATTAAATACATTTAAAAAAAAGTGAAAATAAAAAAGGGAAATCGAACAAAAATCCAAAGAGTATAGAAAAATAATATAAATAATAATAAATATACCATGTAATAAATAAACAAATAGAAACTATTACATCTGAAAACAATGTACAAAAACAAACTTCAGAAGAAAAAAAATAAAAATGAAAATAAAAAATATTTTATAATAAAAATGTCAATTCAAATTAAAAAATAGCCAGAATAAAGGTCTGTAAGAACCTTTATATTTAAAAAAATAAATCCAAAATCAGAATTTGCTTTATAATTAAGTTATAATTATTAGAAGAAAATGATAATAGATTTAATAACAATAAATGGACAAATAAAACAATTTAAAAAAATTGCAAACCATTAGATTTAATCATAAAAACAATGCCAGAAAAAAACTGAAAAATAAATCATGTTAATAATAAATATCTAAATACTCAAAGAAAAATATATATCAAAATTAAATGACCATAAATAACATAGAAACTTAAAATTGATAATTTATAGAAAAAATACAGAAATAAATATATATAAAATTAATTAAACACTACGTAACTTGGATCTATAAGAGGGTTAAAAATGACCTGATGGGTTGTTATTCTTCAAAATAAAATAAAAACTCCAATACTGTTAATAAAATAAAATAAAAAAAAATAAAAACCCAACCTGCGACTTGAATGTCTCGTTATCTTAATCAATTATCAAAAATTTGTGAATCTCAATAGACCAATGAAGAAGAGGACTGTGTCAATGCATGTAACATCTGATCAATTATAATCGTGCCATCTGCTGCCGAGATGGTATCTTGTTACTTAATGAAATGCTGTGCTGGCTGGCTGCTGGAATGGTCAGATGTGTTGCCAGGATGCTACACCAGATATTGCATTAAAAAGGATACAACTTTCCTGGACAGCATTAGCATTTTTGAGTCATGGTCATAAGTCGGATTCCACCCCTATACATGAATAAATGAATTTGATTTTGTATAATATTTTTTGAGTGTTCATATATTTATTTGCTTTTATTTGAATAACATGTTATATGTGGTTGTTTTATTTTCCCTTTTTTTTTATTTAACATTTTAGGTCCTCCATTTTGCAGACAACACAGATTGACACTTTAATCATAAATGCTGTTTATCATTTTATTATATGGTCAAAGATTATTCATACCCTGGCCCAATGATAAGCTAAATGAGCATTTATGCTTTTGGCAATAAACTATGTGGAGAGGAGCAGGCGACAAAATATATATATATAAAGAATATATACAGTTTCTTGCAAAACTATTTGGCCCCCTTGAAGTTTGTGACCGTTTGCCACATTTCAGACTCCAAACATAAAGATATAAAACTGTAATTTCAGTGCATCAAACTCCAGAAGTTCAGCGAGGATCTCTGAATGATTCAATGTTGATCTAAATGACAAACGATGATAAATGGAATCCACCTGTGTGTAATCAAGTCTCTGTATAAATGCACCTGCACTGTGATCGTCTGTTTAAAGCGCAGGGCTGAATAAATTTGCACACCCACTTTTCCAATTTTTTATGTGTTAAAGAGGTTTAAAATATCCAATAAAGTGTGTTCCACTTTGTGATTGTGTCCCACTTATTGTTGATTCTTCACAAGAAATTACAGTTTTATATATTTATGTTTTAAGTATGAAATGTGGCAAAAGGTCACAAAGTTCAAGGGGACCAAATAGTTTTGCAAGCCACTGTATATATATAAAAAGGACATTTTGGGTAAAAAGTGTGTGAATTTTTCCATTATCACCTATATTTTGTTAAAGAGCCTATCCTTAAAATAATTATGATGTGTATCTTTGTGATCTGTCATTTCAAAATGACTCAGAAAACGTTGTTTTTTCATATAGTTTCACATTTTCATAAATTTTTGGTACGGAAAATTAAAAAAAGAAAAGAGATATAAGTGGAACAAATTGTACCTATTCAAATGGAACATTAACCTTCCCCTCATCAAAAAATGTCTTAATACTCTCATTCCTCAAAATGTCAATCATTTTAACTAAACATTCGGCCAGAGTATCAATATTTTATGCTTAACTGTGAGTAACATTCTTGGCATTGACATCATTAAAATCTCGTACTCTTATTTTCCTTTTTTTCTAGGTCACCGACGAATAACGGACGGATGTCTCGGACGGTCACACATTCGCACACGAGGCTCACAAAATACACAATCACGCAAGATGCACGCACACAAATCTGAAATAGTGACATATGGCAGGATTCGAGAAATTCGCTGACTCCTCCTCGTTCACTGCTGAGGCTGCTGCTGCTGCTTCAGGCTGCAGAGAAACAAAGAGAGAGAAATCGGTTTAGTGTGTCTGAGTCGGGCCCTTGCGACAAGAAATTGTTGTTTTCGCTTCGGGGCGACACGGATGACGCCCACGGGGGGAAAAAGCGACCCGCTGTGTTGCTCGTCTTGTTTAGATTCCTGTCTGCTGCTTGAGGTTATTAGTGCAAGGATTGACGGATTTTTTTTTATTTTTGAGAGGTAAAAAGCTAAATTAAAATAGTTCAGTAACCCTATTGGCCTAATATCTCATTTTAAGTGTTACTTTAAACAAAAGTAATTTAAAGTTATCCAGTTAAAGTAACCCTACCCAACGCTCACTTTTTTATTTTTGAGAAGTAAACAGCTAAAATAAAATTGTTCAGTAACCCTATTGGACTAATATCTCATTTTAAGTGTTACTTTAAACAAAAGTAATGCAAAAGTAATTGAAAGTAATCCAGTTAAAGTAACCCTACCAACCCTCACTTTTTTTTTTTTTTTTGAGAGGTAAACAGCTAAAATAAAATAGTTCAGTAACCTTACTGGCCTAATATCTCATTTTAAGTGTTACTTTGAACAGGGTTGGGTAGGGTTACTTTAACTGCATTACTTTCAATTACTTTTGGATTAGTCCAATACCAATTATGCTAATAAAAGACAAAAGAAACTAAGTATAATTAAAATTATGACTCACAACAGGTGGTAAGCTTTCTCTCCTGGCTTTGATCTCTTTGATCTTCGGCGAAACGAACATAAAATGCGACAGAAACAAAATGAAAAGAAATCCAAACAGCTTGCCAACATCATTTTTGCCGTTCCATGTATTCCGTTACTCCCCAAGCCTGCACAAAATTTAGTAATCCAAAAGTAATTGAAAGTAATCAAGTTAAAAAAAAACCCTACCCAATCCTGACTTTAAATATTTTTTTCACAAATATCTTGTAGGGTACTACCAGGACCAGCCAAAGCCTTCATAGGCCCTCAGCAAAATCAGATTTGGGGGCCCCTATTACTTGTTAATTTGCATACTTAATAAAACTCATTCCATGTTCTACTCCAGGGGTGGGCAACTATTTGGAGATGGGGGCTGCATGTGTTATACGTCTTGTAAATGGATTAGTTTCATCAAATTGGTTTTGAAACAACCACAATTAGCAAGAAAGTATATTATGTCCCTGTTTTAAGCACTTCATTTGTTATTTATTTTTGAAGTATTACTGTCGTTTTTTTTCTTTAATTATTTCTGACACAGGGTAAATCTAGCTTGATTTTTTTCCTTTTTCAAAATAATTTTGAATATTTTTATTTCATTTTTATACTGACAGTTTAACCACAAATATTCTACGAATAAAAATATATTCTAACCCTATTTTTCTAAACTTACTTGAAAAGACGAGAACATTATTTCACCATCTGTTGGATACAATATATTTTTTGGAAAAACACATAAATATACTTAAAATGAGAATATTCTGAATAATAATATTCTATTTTATGTGTATATTTTTTCAGTGCACTTTTTTGACCGTTTGTTTGGACTACAAAAAAAATAATTATTTTTCCAGCAACATATATTGCTCGTATTAAGTATTTTTTTTTCCTTTTTCATTGATTTGTTTGAAAACTACGATACGTCTCAAGGTAACCAAAAAGATCCTCCCTAAAGATGTTAGCAGTTTTTTTTTTTTATGTTTTTAGAAAATATTTCTTGAAATATGCACAGTTATCCGGGATCTGCTGGATGAGGTATTCTATTTGAGAGACAATAGAATTTATACATTTTTTTACATCTTTAGAATTCCCTTAACTTGAAGATGGTAGATTGTTTTGCTCATTATTTCTTTTTTTTCCTAATGTTTAAGTTTTTTTATGTTTTAAATGACCAAAATGATCCATTTGTCATGATTACCGATGTAAATCACCTGTGCCTGCTCCTTTGGCGCCAACTGCCTTGGACTCTGATTGGCTCCCTGTCCCTATAAAAAACCCACTCCTTTCGGGCGCCTTTTGTCAGTCCGTCTCCGAACCTCAGTTAACACTAGGCAAACCTTTTTCGACCCTGACTTTCACCTGTTTTTTGCTCACATCCGTTTCCCATCTTTGACCCGTTTTTGATCCTGACCACATCTACTCTCCCTTCCCTGCTTTCGACCTCTTTTTGTCCTCAAGCACGTCTACTCTCCTTTCCTGGCTTACAACTCGCTTCCGACCATGACCACTTTTTTGCTCTCCTGTCCCGGCTACTGACCCGATTTTCCATTCCCGGCACCGCCCACACTCGCCACGGAAGATCCACTTCCGCTATCAGAGAGACCTGCTTTCCGCGCCTAGCGAACCCCGGATTGTGGGCGCAACCCTTTCTTTTTCCTCTAATAAAACCTGTGAGAAACGTAACGCAAGTGGGTCCTGTCTCTGTTCTTGTCCTGACGCCATTATCAAGATATTTTATCTGAGAAAAAAAATAAATAAAAAAATACTCAAGATCTTCCCCCAATAAGTTAAAAATATATATTTTTCTAGTGTAGTGGAGATAAAACAAACTGTCCATTCATGTTAAAACTGACGACGCCAAAAATGTATGCAAAAAAAAAGATATTTTTAGAACAGCAGTTTCGATAAAGGCCCCCTCATCAGGAAACGACGATTGTTTTTCATAACGGAAATCATCCCCGGCGTGAAACAAAGCACCTCGCACTTGATTCCAAACAAAGGAAAGAATAGCACCGAAGAAAAGCCACTTCATCAAACCTCCTTAATCACATTTGGGTTCCTGCAGAAAAGCCTGATTTAATGGTTCCATTATTTTGACTAAGCCAGATCGTTGTGCCGAAGCGAAATTTAATAAGCAAAATCGTTGTGAGGCCGCATGTCGAAAGCTATTTTTGATTCATTATTGCTTATTTAGTGATGCATTATTTTAATATTTATTAGCAGGGAACACATCGTATACTCGTTACTTTCTTTACAGTCTTTCAGAGATTTTAGAATATAAATAATTGAAAGGACAAATTAGATCAGATTTAGCAATGTGATGATATATTCTCCTTATTTCATTATGGTTATTTCGGGAGTACGGTAGACTACTGGGTTATGACCAGTGTTCCCTCTAAGCTGCACGCGTGCGCAATTGCGCACTGCTCGCACATTCTCGGCGCACAAGAAAATCTAGCCAGCGCACAAAATGAGGGCTCAAATTACTAATTAAGAAGCGACTTAAGTCAAAGTTACAGTGCATGAAGGTAAAAATACACGGGTTCCCCTGACGTTGTGTCCTAAATGCGGTATTTCAAAGTCGAACAGGTTGTTTTTGCTTCTTTAATCCCAACATGACCAAATATTAAGTAAAAATATGCACAAAATGACTTAAACTAAGGGGGAATAGAACAAAAAAGAAAAAAATACCAAAATGAAAAAGTACTGAAAAGCTGAGAATAAAAGAAACAAAAAGATGAGAAAAAAGAAAGACATATTTAGAAAAAAGCCAGCAAAAAAGAAAAGAAATGAGGAGAAGCAAATAGAGAACAAAAAGAAAAGAGTAACAGCTCACAAAAAATAAACACAATGAGAGTTTTTTTAAAGGAATTAAAAAAAAAGTAGAAAAAACACAGAAAAAAGAAGAAAACGTTCAAATAATTTCCAATTATATCAAGTGAATCGTGTTGCCAACATTGTACTTCCACTAAAAAATGTGATTAAGTACAGTTCTGTATCTTACATCCGACTAAATAAGCCCCTTCTGTATCTTACATCCGACTAAATAAGAACTTCACATATATCACTATATATAACATCTGTTGGATACAATATATAACAAGTTATCACCTCTAATTCTATCTCGGGTTTATTGTATTAGTAACCTTTTTTGAGATGAGTTGCAGGAAACGTGTCATAAAATCAATAGCGACTTTTTGCTGTATCAGGTGCAAACAGTAGCCGTATAGTGAAGCTTGTTATATTATTCTCACTCTATGAGACCATCATACATCTTTTTCTGCCACTGCGGTGAAAAGTGAATGAATTGCCAGAAAAAGAGAAATGAGGCTTCATACAGGCCTGGAAGTGAATTTTTAATCATAGGATGGACTATCTGAAAAAAGAGGGAATGGTGGAGGAGGGGACAGAGGGTGGTGTAGTTGATTTTCAACTTTGTATCAATTGAGAAGAAGGAGGGATGGAAGAAACTCTGGGAGTGGGTTCACTTTGGGGGCACCGTTGGTGGCGGTCTCGCCCGGAGTTCAGCTGCGGAACCAAACTAGAAGTTTGCTTATGCTAAGAGCTTGGCTGTCATGCCGTCAATGCAAATTGAGCTGTTTTTTTAACACTGGAACAAAACAGATCCACAAATGTATTTTGCTGGTCAGGATTCAAATAAGGTGCTATTTCTTTAGTGGAAGGTCAAAACAGTATTTGAAAAATTAAAATCAACGTTTGCAAGGTGACTCTCTCTCTATTTCTCTCTGCGTCCATTTGTCTTTGTCTCTTACTGTCTCTATTTCTGTCTATGTATCTAATGCTATCTCTGTCCGTCTCTTTTTCTCTTTGTTGGCTTGTCTCTGTCACTGACTGTCTCTCCTGCTCTGCCTTTGTCACTCTCTCTGTGTCTGACTCTCAAGATCAAATATTTGTGTCCCAAGAACGTGCAAATGTAAGATTTAGGTAACAATTTTGATTTCATGTGGAGTACCAGACCATTAGCCGGTCACCATGCTGCATTCTCCCATGGTCTGTGGTCCCCCCACCCCTCCCTGTGCTCCCCTTCCAACTCCTGATAAATGCACATTAGCTGGTTTTGCAGTTTGTCTACCAGCCCATGCCAAATAATTAGCGAGGGTAAACCGGCTAAAAGGATTGTCCTTGACCTCACCGGCGCACCCTCAGGGGTTTTTGTGAACATCAGCATCAACAATGCACTAATACACAAACATCCTCTGGATATGTAATAGACGTAATGCCAGGACCAGGGTCAAAATCATATTCCCAACTAGCAGGCTCTGGCTAGTTATTCCTTATGAAGGACGTTGATATACCATATTTTTTGGAATATAAGGTGCACCGTTATCCCACAAATTGGCAAGAAAATTTGTAAAAGGTCCTCATGTATCACTAAATAGTGGATGAGATTGGAGATGCATGACGCAGACCTAGAAAATAACTCAAACTTTGGGTTACGAGCAATGTTCCGTCTAGACTGCGCGCGTGCGCAATCGCACACTGCTCGCAGTTTATCAGCGCACAAGAAAATCCAGCCAGCTCACAAAAATCAGGGCTCGAAATTGCTAATTAAGAAGAATTAGTCAAAGTTACAGTGCATGAAGGTAAAAATACACGGGTTCCCCTGACGCTGTTTTCTAAATGCGGTATTTTGAAGTCAATGTCGAAGTAGAACAAAGTTGAGAAAAGTCAGTAGAGTTTTTTGAAAACCGGCTTCTTCGGCTTGGCTCACTAAAGAGAATCGGCTCTTTCGGGTCCCAAACGGCTTTTCAGGTTGTTTTTGCTTATTCAATCCCTACGCGACCAAATTTTATGTAAAATTGTGCACAAAATGACTTAAAGGGAACAGGGGTGAATGGAACAAAAAAGAAAAAAATGCTAAAATGAAAAAGTAGTGAAAAGCTGAGAAAAAAGAAACAAAAGGAGAAGAAAAAAGAAGGAACAATTCAGAAAAAACTGAAAAAAAGAAAAGAAAGAAACAAAGGAAATAAAGTAAATTGAGAACAAAAATAAAAAAGTAACAGGAAAAAATAAACACAATGAGATTTTTTTTTAAGGAATTAAAAAAAAAAACAGGAAAAAAACAGGGAAAACGAAGAAAAAGTTTGTGTTGCATTCAAATAATTTCCAATTATATCAAGTCAATCTTGTTGCCAACATTGTACTTCCACTAAAAATGTAATTAAGTACAGTTCTGTATCTTACAACCCACTAAATAAGCCCCCAAAAATGTTACTATTTTGCGACAAAATATGTCAGGAAATAAAAATAAATGGATATCTTGTGAAAGAATTGTAAGAACAAACGACGTTTGTAGGCCGTACAACCTTTGCAATAGTACATGAGTCAATTCATTCAAAAGAGAAAAATAAATTAGCATTGCCGGAAACTCAGCAAAATGTAACCTGATGTCAAGTTTTGGACATGTTTGATAATGATTTATCTTGCCACACTTGGGATTACGGTGGCTCACTGTTGTTTCAAGCGTTGCTCACCGACTTTGTGTGGACGCTCAGACCCGTGGAAAATTAGAGGGAACAGTGGTTACGAGGTTTACTACTTACTACTGTATTCATGCAGTGACTTATAAATCAGCACTTTTCAACTTTAATCTCAAAATGAACACAAACTATCTATCTATCTTAATATCTACCCTGGTCATATCCCTCGAGAGGGGTGACTGACAACAAGACAAACACATACATAAAAACAAAGAAAATAAAAAATGGTATAACGTAGCAAAAAAACACACACAAAAATGTGACCATGGCCAACCCAAATGCCCAGTCACCCAAACAAGTTAATCACCTCGGCACCCAAATTGGTCATGCTTTCGTCCCTCCAGATGAAACCGGACCCAAAAAAGCGGGTCAGGGTCACACAACACACTCTTCTGTTCAACAGCAGGGACAGCTTTCACTGGTTTACCCCTGCCGCATCATACAAGTGCCCTGCCTATCCTTTGGAACACGTCCAAAAATCCCACTATCCTTTTACAACACCTCTCCACTCATTCCTATCACCAACAAGAGCTCTAGCTTCCACTACATTTACACATATTTCCTGCAGTGCACTCATAACACCATCCATCCACGTCAAACACAAACTATTTATGCTTAACACTTCTTAATGGACTTACGTCTGTTCTTAGCCGTAATTAAAATTTTAAACACAGTAACTTATTTATTAAAAAAACAACAGTTGCTGTAAGGGCACCACAGTTATGTCCGGAAAAAAACAGGTTATCCTTAAAACTCTTTATTTAGCCCTTACAACTCAATTTATCACGCCTAAGGGGAGAATAAATTGATGAAATCCAAAATGTTGCACCTTCCCACTTGTGAGTTGAACTCGTTGATATACACGCTGGCTCTAAAGGTGCTAATGCAACATTGGCGGCATAGCGGCAGTCAGTGTTTATGCCGGAGGCTGTCGCAAGGGGGCAAAGATTATTCGTGATATTTTTTTAAAAAGTTAGCAGAGGAATAAGATGAGTTAAAATTGGTGAGATTGGAACTTTTGAGAAGAAGTCACAGACTTCTTGCATTGCATGTTATTTAGCACCACCAGGTGGTAAAAAATAGTAATTTATTAATAAAAAGTACATCATCGATTTGAAAAATGAGCAAATTACATAGACTTTCATATAATCCAAACTAAAGGGAGCTCACATCTGCCATCTTGCTGATACGGGTTCCCCAAAAAATCCCAAAACTCTCGAAAGGCTGGGAAAAATAGTGCGTTTTGCTCACTTTGACTATCCGTGGTTCTTCTCTGTGCTTTTTAGCACTTGTTGGGGTTATACTACACAATAAAGCGGCATCTTGTGGTCAAATATTACACACTGTTCCTTGAACACACACGATTCTTATTTTTAAGGTAAAATAAGTGAGAAGTAAAATGGTGAATTTTTGTCGCTTGGATTCTTTGTCGCTTGTTTATCACTCGTTTTCAGTTGCACTTCACCATTAAGTGACAGTTAGTGTCATAAATAATACACACTGTCCCTTTAAAATTGTATTTGTCAATTTCAAGGTGTTCAAAGAAAGGACAGAAATAATCCTGATGTCACAATATTTCTGTTATTTATTTTAAGGTTTTTGCTAAAATTTAAGAATTGTATTTTATTTGTATTCTCAGGTTAAGAAGAATATAATAATAATAATAATTTCCTTGTATTGTCATTCTGTGTAACAATGTACACAGAACGAAATGTCGATTGCACCTGACCCGTTGTAGCGAGCCGATGCAGCCGCAGCCAACAGAGGGCGCCGCCGACCACTTTTTAAGTCTTAGGAATGACTCGGCCGGGGCGCGAACCACCGACCTCCCAGTCTCAAAGCGGGCGCCTTACCATCTAGGCTACTGAGCTGGTAGACATGTACATTAAAAAAAATGATTCAACATCTTCTGCTAAATAGTTTTGCATTATTTTAACAGGTTGTAGTTGTTTATTTTAATATAAATTTTTTTGTAGATTATTTTGTTCCAATTTTCCCAAGAAAATACATTCGTTTTATCGCAACAAGAATTAAATAAAATATGAAAATAAATGATATATAATAAAACAATGATAATAATTCAAGCAGCATTTCACATTTTTATATTCCAAGTCTTATTTACCTTATACAATAGTGTAAAATAATAATGTCTATATAATTTATATTAAACTGTATACATTATTTTATATTATATTTTTATTGTTTGCAATTGTCTTAATGAGTTATATATTCTATAATCTCAAAGATAAAATCATAACCTTAAAATAAGCAAAATGATCTGACAACGATGTTTTTTGTATTATAATTTACAATATAAATTAATGATAATAATAAAATAAATATTTAAAAAATATAATCTTTATTTCATATTTTAGCATTTAAAGTAAAACCATCAAAATAATATGATACTTACATTATGAAAATAGAACACATTATTTTTTATTTATTTTTAATTATTTGTAATTTGTTTAATCAATCAAAGATTTTATACTATGATAGCATATCAAATAATAGCTTAAACCTTAAAATAAAAACAACAAATTTCCTAATGGGACAACACGTATTATTTTATTGGATTAGGATTTGTACAGTAATTAGAATATTGAGAATAATGACAATAATGACAATAATGACAACAATAATAATAATAATGATAATAATAACCACTATAACAATATTAGTTCAAACATTATTTCTAATTTTACATGTTAACCTAATATTTCAGAAAATAAAGTACATAAACATGGATAATATAATACTTGATACTATTATATAATATAATCCATTAGCTAATATTCTATATACATTTCAAAATTCATAATTTATTAATCATATATGTTATAATAATATATAAAATCAAAGCATAGCATAATCCTGCAAACTCAGCAAAATATTCTGCAAGGCATGTTTTTTTCCTAGTGTTTCTGCAGTACTAAAACAAAGAGCACTCAAGGCTCTTTTCAATGAATCATATTATTCCGTTTTCCAATATTTGGTCATGCGTAACACATTGCAATTGGAGTGAGTCCTATTGGAATACAAGTGGATCATAATTGGACTGAACAATATCCCGAGTCCTCTTAGATCATAGTTGGAGTCATTTATGTTATGTAGAAGTTTAATTGAATCATCATAATGTAGCGTACTCATTTCCAATTACGGGTCACCAACATGGTGCCCATGGGGTCCATGTAACCATTTGTTCCGTAAGAACATCGTTGTGGAAAACTAAGAACAATGTGTCTTATTTTGAAATTGACTTTTTAATCTGTCAGTAAAATAGACGCCTAGGTCAGTGTCTTTCAACCCTTTTTGAACCAAGGTATTCTGAGGCACACTGTTTGTCGATGATGTTTGAAAATGAAGTCAAATATTTCACTGTACTACCTAATAAGCAGATAATTAGTATATAAAAAGTATATAAAAATCTACTGCCACCTACTGATATGGATGACTATTACAGTTCCTCGCCTGAAGATAGCAAAAATACTGAATAATGGCCTGAATTTTTGGAAAGATACAATTGGGCAATTTCCAGAGGCACACTAGACAAAGTCTCATGGAACACTAGTGTGCCCCAGCACACTGGTTTAAAAACACTGGCCTAGGTTACGGCGTCCCTAGCTTACAATATTTTCAAGTTAGGATGTTGCATATGAAGATTTTTCGGCCTGTTTTGCCTACTATACAACATCAACAACACATTATTTTGCGTGCCCTGCCCAAAAACATACATAATATATTGTCAGGTAAAATATATACTTTACCTGACTGCCCATTTTGCACATCTGGTTAGCTGCTCCTCTTGCACTCTTTGCACTACTGTATAATACTATATATAGCTATAAATTATTTAGCATATTATCAGTACTTCAATACTCTAACTCAGTACAACATTTATTTATATCTGTACATTCAAGAAAACTGTGCGGGTCAGATGTATCGACATTTCGTTCTGTATACACGTGTACAAGAATGACAATAAAGTAGATCTGAATCTGAATCTGAGTAATGTTAGTGCCTATGCCTGGGAAGGTTACAGTGCCTTGCAAAAAATATTGCCTCATAGTAGATCTCTCATCTCTCATCTCATTAGCTACACCGCTTATCCTCAGTAGGGTCGCGGGGGGTGCTGGAGCCCATCCCAGCAATCATCGGGCAGTGGGTAGGGGACACCCTGAACTGGTTGCCAGCCAATTGCAGGGCACACAGGGACAGACAACTCACTCGCTCATTCACACCTAGGGACAATTTGGACCGGCCAATTCACCTGAAACGCATGTTTTTGGAATGTGGGAGGAAACCGGAGTGCCTGGAGGAAACCCATGCAAGCACGGGGAGAACATACAAACTCCGCACAGAAAGTCTGGAGCTGGATTTGAACCCACGCAGGAGGTTCCCAAGACATGAACTGTGCCGCACATGCGCTAACCACTGCGCCGCCGTGCTGCCCCAAGATAGTTGATCTATAGTTGTTATTTTGTTACGGTTATATACTCTCAGTCAGTAAGGACATCATCTGGAGGTAAGCGGGATAACAGAGGGATTACTGATAGATAGATAGATAGATAGATAGATAGATAGATAGATAGATAGATAGATAGATAGATAGATAGATAGATAGATACTTCATTCTTTATTATTACTGTATACCATTTTAATGGTTTTACCTAGATTACAGGGGGGTTGGAACACATGAGCTAATTACTGTATGTTTTTATGCCCCACTATACGGCAATTTCACATTTACAATCCCTACCTCAGAACAGATGAATGTCTTTTCCTGGCCGTATACAGTTTATAAATTACAGTAATGAGATTTTCTCTCATCCACCAACAGATAACGATTCCAGGTGGATTTCTTGTTTATTTCCTGATGGAAGTAAAGCACGCAGGTGCCAGCCTGCAGCTCCATTCAGGTAAGTACCCTGCATTATAGCAACACATTGTGTAAGCGAGAAAACGGCCTGCCAAATAGATGTGGTTATATCTTCCAGAACAGCTCCAATTACGGCGCCGGGGTGAGCCGAGTGTTATTCGAAGGACAAGCAGCTGACGGTGAACGAAACAGATGCGCGGGACGGATAAAAGAATGCTGGCGCGTAAACACGTCCAGCTGTTTGGTGGCCGGGAGAAATCTGTTGTGGCTTTACCCGTGACACCTTGCAAATGGACAACAGCCGTGAATTGAATTTGAAGAAGGGTTTTTGGGTCTGTTTTTAGTGAGGGCTTGCAACTCTTGTTTTTGGGTCAAATGCAACCCAAATTGGGTCAGAAATCAGCCAACCTTCTTCTTGGATCAATTTAATCTGTTTGTATTTAATCAAATCTTATTTTTTGTAGGGTTTTTCATGCTGAATGACCAGGTTTTAGGGGGTAATTTTGTACAAGAGGAGGTATTTTCAAAGGGTAGAAACAGCACGTTATACTTATAGACAGGGTTGGGTAGGGTTACTTTAACTTGATTACTTTCAAGTACTTTTGGATTACTCCAATACCAAATATGCTAATAAAAGACAAAATAAACTAAATATGAATAAAATTACTACATTTTGTGCAGGCTTGGGGAGTAACGGAATACATGGAACGGCAAAAATGATGTTGGCAAGCTGTTTGGATTTATTTTCATTTTGTTTCTGTCGCATTTTATGTTAGTTTTGCCGGAGATCAAAGAGATCAAAGCCAGGAGAGAAAGCTTACCACGTGTTGTGAGTCATAATTTTATTCATATTTAGTTTATTTTGATTTTATTAGCACATTTGGTATTGGAGTAATCCAAAAGTAATTGAAAGTAATCAAGTTAAAGTAACCCTACCCAACCTTGCTTATAGATAGGGTTAAGACAAACAATAAGAAAGTAAAACAAAGACCACTTGTTTTGAAAATAAAAAGTTCATTTTTTTTTTTTGTATAAAGTAAGCCAATTGTAAGGTTATCGTTGGTTGGTTAGTTGGATCCCATAACCACTATGGTTTTAGGGGCAGCATTTAAGGTTATCATTAATAATACATTTGATAACCTTAAGTAGAATTCCCAAGTTTTTTTGAGAATTATTTGCTTCTATATGACCAGTTTTATTTAATTTAGACATTTTTTTGCAGTTTAAAATATAAATGACATGTTTTGGGGGAATATGATAGAGGACGGGGCAGCACGGAAGCGCAGGGGTTAAAAGTCGTCTTCCGCAGAATCGGAAAGAAACTTTGTCATATAGGCGTCAACCCACGCTCCCTTATTCCGCAACACGCTCGCAAGGTAAAGGTTATGTGTTTTATCGGATTGCACGATAGCTTTAAGCTTGAAAGCTGCGTCATGTGCCTTTCGCTTTGCAATTTGCATGATGAGGGTAAGTTTACTATAATTTAATTTGTGCACAAGCTAAAAAGTTGCAGTCTTCCTTGGCGCATATATTCCAGCGGTCTAAATCTTACCTTTTGTACTCGAGCGCCGCTGGCGGCCGTTAAAAAAATTACATAAATTGGCCGCATCACTGAATAAGCCGCAGGGTTGGACATTTGGGAAAAAAGTAGCGGCTTATAGTCCGGAATTTACGGTATGTATTTTCACAATTTTATATATCTTTTTTTGACCCCCCAAAAAGTCCAAAGATAATTTAGAGCTATTTGTTCGTGTTGCTGTGTTGTTTTTGGCTTGTGCCTACTTTATTCCATGATTACAAGTAAAACAATCTGTGCTGTATGTTGTGCATATATTCACCTAAAGTGTGTGTAGCCACCCTTTAGAATAACTAAACAAGGTTTTTCATCCATTTTCCTGACATAATGATCCAAAAACGTATGTGGTGCTACAAAAGGCGAGACGAGATTTGAAAAGAATAAACTCGGCTTTTTAATTCAATTGGTCAATAAACTGTTTGCTGGAATAGATTATTTACCACCCATACTGTATTTTCTACACAAACCTGGCCAAACCATGAAAAAACTAACTTATACTCCATAGAATAGTTTATGGAAATCGCTTTGCACTGACTTTAGACCCGAATTGATGAAAATGAATTTTGAGGTTCTAATGGGCTTCGTCATAACAGCCCATCAATTGTGTGAAAAGGTTTGTTTAACGATTGCATCTTGAAGCAATGGAGGCTTAATAGAGTGCAACACTTGGCTGATCGGCGCTCTTGATTCAATCTTTGCTTGTTCGGTGTGTTGAGATGTCAGCTCGGAGATGATGAATAACTCAATAAGTTCATTTTGAGAGACATCGATTAAATGAAAACTAAGGTTGCCACAAAAGATGATTTTATCTTTTGATTCTCCATCCATAGATTTTCTGCACCGCATAGCCTCACTAGGGTAGCAGAGGGTGCTTGAGTCTATCCGAGCTATCTTTGGGCAGTGGGCAGGGGACACCCTAAACTGGTTACCAGCCAGTTCATGCATGTATTTGAAATGTGGGAGGAAACTGAAGCGCCTGGAGGAAGCCCACACAGGCGCGGGGAGAACATGCAAACTTCGCACGAAAAGGCTGCGGTAGCTGGAATTGAACCCTGGATCTCCGCCCCTTTGGCCTGTGCGCTAACCACCCATCCATCATGCCGCTCCTTCGATTATGCAGAGGATTATTTTTGGAATAGGTGGTCTCTACAAGCTCTTTGTAGCCCCATCAGAACACCTAAGTAGCCTGCAGACCAGTTCTAAAAATAGCTCACCAGTGATGAGTCATTGTAATTTTCTAGGGAATTTGATTTCTAGTCTATTTAAGCCTATTTTAACCCAACTTCTAATAAGTCTAACATGGTAGTAACATGTTAGAAACCTTGTAATGACATAGTAATAACACAATGACTTAGTTCTTTAAGTGGTAGCCTTTTGCGCTAATGACCAACAAAAACATAGCTTTTCGACTTGGTTGGTGATCCCGGTAATAAATTATTATAGGAGGGGGGAGTCATTTGTGGTATTTTCAAAAAAGTTGGACACTTTCTCTATCATAACAAGGTGAGAGTATTCTCTATTAGTTATGTATCAACAATACCGAATTGAGTTCAAATAGCCTTTATGTATTTTTTCCCACCACGCTTACCTGCTTTTATTTTACTTTTAGCACCACTATCCTGGGAGTCGCAACAAATTAGGAAGCAGGAAAGGGGGGTCGAGGGTTTGGAGAGTAATTTCATGCTTGTTCCCATGTTTTTTTTTTTTAATTAGTGTAGCCTGAAAATGGTGAAAGTAAGAGAAGGCCTGTTTCAAAAAAGCAGTCCAAACGCCAACCCAAAGCCCCCAAAAGATAAAGAAAATAAGAGTATGTTTGTACTTGAGGAATAAGCGGACGGAGGCGCGATTATGACTTTAAGCCTGGAGATGATGACAGAGAGCAGAAAAAAAATTCAAGTTGCGGACACCATTTTTAAGTTACTGTGGGTTTGAATACCAGCAAAATAAGTCTTCGATTGTAAAATTCAATAAAACTGGTAAATAATTTCTGTCGAGGAGGCAAAATTCTAAAGACCGTGTATAAACAGAAAGCTATCTAAATAATTACTTATTTAAAAAAACAAACAAACATAAATTTATTTAGAATTTCATTCATAACCTACTACAGATGTGCCAAATATCGAAAATCCCATCTCAAAATGAAAAAAAGACATTTTTCAGATTTGGAATATTATTCCTAGTAGCATTTAATTGTGCCATGTTTAGGTTGGAAGTGGTTCTTAGACAAGAATATCACTTAAAAAATTGAAAAAAACAAGCAGCAATCATTTGTAACTAGTAAAAATCTAGTTTGAATGTAACTGTTAAGCAATTAACATATTTGTAACAACCAATAATAAAAAATGAACATAGCTTGATTATGTTTTCTTTGATTTTTGTAATTTTAATAGACTTTCGTAATTTGCTTTGAACTGGCATAATAAACTACAGAACATTATTAGTATTTGGTAGCTTTACTAATACTAATAATTTAATAACATATTTGTTGCATGGCTAATTGACCAGTGATGTTTTATTTTCATTGAACTATTGTTATAATCCACTATTGTTTTTTATTGCATACTCATTATAACTTAAGCCAGTTTTTCCAAGCATTATTTTGAAATTATTTTTATTTTTTTGCCTATTTATCCTGATAGTCTTTTATCATTTTTCCCTTCAGTGTCTTTATTACATGTTTTACCCTGGAGTGTCCTGTCTAATCTCGTTGCATACAATGTTTTACATGTCAATGACAATAAAGACAATTCAATTCTATGCAGTAGCTCAGGAGGTAGAGCACTTATTTTGGGACCGAGAACTCGAAAGGTTCAATTTCAGGTTTCTCTGAGCTAAATATTGAAGTGTTCTTGAATAAGACACTGTTCCCCTAATACCCCCAATAACCAGGAAGATGCCTTGCATCTATTGATGTGTGAGTGTGTGTGTGTGTGTGAATGGGTCAATGTGAAGCACATTGAGTTGTTTTGGGATTTCTATTCTATTCTATTCTATTCTATTCTATTCTATTCTATTCTATTCTATTCTATTACAACCCCCAATTTACTCATATGATAAGAACACTCTCCACACATTTGATTTGAAAAAAAATCCCACATTCGTGTAAAGTGAGAGTACAGGGCAAAACTCCCCCAAAATATTTACTAAAAAACATTGAGTTGTTTTGATGTTTGTGTTCACGCCAAGCCGCCTGAACCGAAGCCGACACGCGAATCGTCGCCTGCGGAGCCTCACATCACCCATTTTTTTTTCCCGTCTCGTACTCCGCGCGAGTGCGTTTCCATTCACGTGTCAGCAGAAAATGTGACACTCGGCTAAGTGTGCTGCACGATGCACGCTGACAACGACTTTACATGCTATCATATCACGGCCAGAGTTGTACGAAGACGCAGAGATGACAGAGAATGCATTTATTGGGTGAAGGCTGGAGTCGACACTTTGCAGGGAGTGTAAATGGAGTGACACCTGAGTGAGTGGGAGATGGAAAAGGGAGGGAAATCGATGAGGTCCAACACATTTTATCTTGTTTGGAGAAATATTTCACAAAAAAGGTTTTGTGAACACCCTTTGTGTTCAACCCCAACATGAGGGAAAAGGCATGTTTTGTGTTTCATAAAGAAAAAGAAGAGTACAGTGGAACCTCGGTTTTCGAACGCCTCTCAGTTCGGACAAATCGGTGTTTTCGAGAAATTCTTGCTTCGCTGTTCGGTCAAAAAATCGGAGTTCGAACGCCGGTACGCTAGGGTGCGATGCTGAGCGGCGTACGGGTGTTTTAGCCCCTAATTATGCCTCCGAAGAAGGTCGGTGCACGCAGGACAGGTGAAAAAAAAACAAGTTGTTCGTCCAACTATTGCTTTTAAGAAAGACATAATAGCTAAATATGAAAGAGGTGCACGAATTTCCGATCTTGCTAGTGAATACAGCATGGCTAAATCTACTATTTTTTGGTTTGAACAAATTTATTGACACTAAAAACAGAAAACAATCATGACAATCTCAACAGCAATTAAGCACATTCACAATATTATATTCCAATATTACGTTTTTAACAGCAAACACAAAGTGAGGTTTGAACAAACCTTCTCGAAAATCAAACATATTCACAATTTCATTATATAACATCTTTGTTAGTGTCAATAGATCCGTCCAGGCCAAAGTCGATTGTCCTCGGTCTGAACAAATCCACTGACACCAACAGCAGCAAAACACAGCCATCAAGCATATTCACAATTTTTTTATATTTGACAATATGACGTGACGATATGACGTTTTAACATTTTTTCCTGACATTTCCAACATCAATTAAACAATTTCAGAGTTATTTTCTTTTAACAGTAGTTACCCAGCGTGTAAAAGGCAATACTATTGTGCAAGGGCATAGCTCTGCCATCCCACCCTCCCAAGCAGCATTCTTCCAGTCCTCTGTGTGGGTCCTTTCCCTTCTGCGTGGGTCCTCTCCCTTCTGGGTTCCACAACCCAGGCCGTTGCTGCCGGGACTCCCACAGCGTAGCTCCGGCTCCCCCCTCCGGGTGGGTACAGACGAGTCTTCTTTATGGCTGCGTCCTAGGCCCGCCGCTCGCAGATTGTATGGTATCTGCAGCCATTTGGAGCACAGCCACGGGGGGGATCTGCCTGCACCTCCATACCAGCAGGTTTCTGGAGGTCCAGATGGCGTCCTTGATGGC
Source organism: Urocampus carinirostris (assembly GCF_059441175.1). Classification (NCBI taxonomy): domain Eukaryota; kingdom Metazoa; phylum Chordata; class Actinopteri; order Syngnathiformes; family Syngnathidae; genus Urocampus; species Urocampus carinirostris. The sequence continues at coordinate 30,006,514 of NC_142361.1, forward strand.
GGCGAGAGTGAGCCAGTCCCTGGCAAAGTCGTTCCGATGCCTCCTCGACCGACTCACCCCGTAAAGCACGTACTGTGCATCAGGGACCTCTCCTGCTGGCAAGTCCGGGAACTTTCCTAGTTGTTCGGCCATTGTCCACAAGACCTTGGCAGCGCTGCACTCACAAAAAAGGTGCCTCACCGACTCCTGGGCGCCACAGCCAGGTCGAGGGCACGTCGAAGTCGCTGACATTCCTCGGTGGTGCATTACAGCTCTGACTGGGAGAACTTCATGAGCCACCATCCATGACAAGTCTCGTAGTCTGTTTGGGAGGGCAGGATGATTGACGTTGCTCCAAACCGTTGTGGATTCGCCAAACGCAAGCCCCCGCACAGGGCTTACTGTAGCTCGCTCTTGCACAATAGCAATAAGGGCCCTGTGGTTTTGTAAAGTGTGACATTCTTGTGTTTCCAAATCAAACTTCTTCAAAAAAGCCCGAATAAAGAGATGTGTTGGTGGCAAGTTAAACGAAACTGGAATCAAACGATTGTCTGGTACAAGCTTTAGCTTCCGCAAATATGAGCCCATCCAAAAACGGGTCATTGCTTGACTTTTCGGGTTGTTGGGTGGGCCCACAGCGTTTTGGAAGTGGAGAGAGACATATTTGCTTCCCAGGAAAAGCTGGAGGTCAGGCACTCCTTTCCCCCCTTTTTCCTTTTTCTTTTTCATTGTATCTCTTTTTATCCTTTCCCACTTTGAGCCCCAGACAAAGCGAAAGATGGCTCGGTCCATTTGTAACAGCACGTTTCTTTTAGGCATAAAAATTAAACTGATTGACAAAAGCATTGGGAGGATGATCGCTTTGATGATTAGGACCTTCCCCTCTATTGTCAGTTTTCTTAGTGACCAAAAAACAAGTTTTTGCTTAACTTTCCTTGTCACGTCATCCCAGTTGGTCTCGCCTCCTCCATCCGCATTGAATTTTATCCCTAGGATTTTCTGGTCTGTCTTTAACACCGTCAGCGGGAGTCCTGCCTTTTCTGTCTCTTTCCACATTCCATAACACTTCACTTGTGATTTTTCTCTATTTAGCCTTGACCCAGACGCCCTCCCAAACAGGTCAGTCAAGTCAAGGGCTCTTTCAACAGATGCGCGGTCAGTACACAAAATATTAAAATCATCCATGTACAAAACACACTTGGTAATTTGTCCCCCACTTCCTGGGATATTGATGCCTTCGACAAATCTATCTTTTCTTAACATTTGTGCCAAAGGTTCAATGCAAAGAACATAGAGAAGGGGAGACATAGGGCAACCTTGACGTACACCGCAGTTGATCTCGATTGCTTCCGATAAATTCCCGTTAATCATGAATTTGCTGTAGATGTCTCGGTATAGCAGTCCTACCCAATTGATGTATTTTTGGGGAAAACCACATTTTTGCAATACCCTGAAGAGGTATTGGTGCGAGACTCGATCAAAGGCTTTTTCAAAGTCTAGGTTTAGGACCGCTAGTCGCATGTTTCTGTCTCTTGCATAACAAATGGTGTCACGGATCAGCATGAGACTGTCGCTGATCTTCCTTCCCACAATGGCACAGGTTTGGTCTGGATCAACCAAGTCTCCCAAGACAACAGACATTCGTGTTGCTAGAAGCTTGCTGAAAATTTTACAGTCCACGTTTAAAAGCGTTATGGGTCGCCAGTTTTTTAAGTCAATTTTGTCTCCTTTTTTGTGCAATAGAGTAACTATCCCGATTCTGAAACTGTCTGGCATATGGTCTCGACTGGAAAATTCGTTAAAAACACTTAACAGATCTGGTGCTAAAATATCCCAAAAAGTCCGGTAAAATTCGAGGTTGAGTCCGTCCTCCCCGGGTGATTTGCCTTTTTTCATAGTCTTTATGCAATCATTCAGTTGGTCTTGGGTAAAGTCCGATGTTAAAAAGGGGTCTTGACGCACTGATCTTGAAATATGATCTAATACATGCCCCATTTCATTCTCATATGTTTCTTTCTTTTCAAATAATTTTTTGTAGTAGTCTTCGACCAATCTGGTTATTTCACTACTTTCCTTTGTTATTTGCCCGTTTTCGTTTTGAAGTTTAAAAATCCCCTCATTTTTGCCCATAATTTTTTTAAAAAAGTAGCGTGTACATTTTTCCCCTTCTTCTATTTCTCTTTCTCTGCTTCTTATTATGATGCCTTTGCTCTTTATTTCCGCCAAAGCGTTTAGTTCTTGTTTGGTCTCTTTGATTTCATCATTAAAGTCCATCCCCTTTTCTGTTAGGATGAAATAGCGTTGGAGTCTTCTTTGTAGTCCCGACATGCGTTTCATCTCTTTGAGTTTCTTGTTTTTCCCTGCATTTTTAAAAAAGGTCTGTGTTCGTTTCTTTGTCATTTCCCACCATTGTGCTCGTGAATCATACGAGTCTTGAAGGGTCTGCCAGTCTTTGTACAGCTCCCTGTATTGTGCGGCTAGAGCCTCATCCTCCAGCAGGGAGCAGTTTAACTTCCACAAACCCTTCCCAACAGTCATACCTGAAGGAAATGAGAAAGAGCAGGACAGTAGCAAGTGATCCGAAAAAAAAACTGGAATTAATCTTGCATCACTCTGTGCTAAACCCCTCGTAAATATGTAGTCTATTCGAGAGGCTCTGGCATTGTCACTACTGAACCAGGTGAAGCCCTCCTCTCCTGGATGTATGGATTTGAAACAGTCCACCAGTTTAAATGTCCGGCACATGTCTTGTAATAAAGTTGATGTTTTATCTACTTTAAACTCCTCATCATTCCTCTTTCTATCCTTCCTACTTAAGATGCAATTAAAATCTCCTCCCACAATTAGTGGTTGATGGCCTAGCATATGCGACTGGATGTCCTCTAAAAGTTCGTACCTGAGTTGTCTGTCGGCATGGCCGTATATGTTAATGAGGTTAAAATCATTCCCTATATAAGAAAGTCTTGCTAAGATTGCGCGTCCGTCTCTCATCACAGTACTCCCCTTTATGATGAGTTGAGGGTTGTTTATTAAAATGGCTACCCCATCGTTACGGTTTTCATTCGAGCCACTCCATAATGACGGATATGGCCAAATCTCTTCCCACTGTTTATAATTTTTTAGAAAGGGGATGCAGCATTCCTGTAGTAAAAACACATCCGTTCTGATAGTTTTTAAGAACGATAAAACACTGTGAGCCTTAACCTTTGATCTCACACTTCTCACATTGATAGTAGAGAATCAGTACGATAGTAAAAAATAAGGAGGCTGTGAAATCGAGTGATGTGGCTAAGGAAGTTAGCGCTATAAGCAAGCAACTGCCGCAAGTTTTAGAAGAGGTTGAAAGAATTTTGAGGATTTTTCTCTCCCCACCGTCCACCACAAAGGTAAGAAATCCTATTCATAATCCCTTTTTTATTTTTACACGTTCATGTTAACGTAATCTTTCGTACGGAAGATTACGCTAACGCGAACGTACGATTAGCCTGGGTTAGCTTCATGTTTACGTTCGTGTTAAACATTCAGGGTGTTGGAACGGATTAAAAATATTTTACATTACTTTTAATGGGAAAAACGATTTTCGGTGATCGACCAAATCGGTTTTCGAACAGGGTTCTGGAACGGATTATGGTCGAGAACCGAGGTTCCACTGTAACTCAAAAAGCGTGTTAGAAATAAATAAACTAAAATATTATTAAATGGCATGTTAAAATTTGATAGGCAGCACACTGTAGCAAATATTTGATCTTAATCGAATGAAATAGTGGTTTTATTACTTTATATTTGCAAACAATGATTTGTTATTCCCTGCTTCAAAAACGTTTTGTAAGAATGTACATTATAGACATCATGGACATTAATGCAAGAACTGAGCATGTCTTTCGTCAGTGCTAGCTGAAGGCAGAACAGGCAAAAAAGGCATGATATTGTCAATAGCAATTGGTCGTGGGATATTGTCTGGAAAACCATACCTCTCCTTTTCTTTTTTTTACTCAACCTGGTGATGGTGTGATTCATAATGGATGGAACAAAAACAGATAATGTTGGGTTTTGGGCAGGTTATTTCGCTTCCCTTCCGGGAATTCCTCGATTCTTTGGACGAATGGAAATCTCAGTGATCCAAGTTGCGATCTACCCCAAACCAATAATCTAATAAGGATCGGACTGATCATAGAGCTTCACATCAAGGTCGTGGTAGGAATTGGGTTCTTGAAAGTGAAATCATAAAGTTTAAGAAACCACAATACCTATGGGTCTGGGATTCCCTTATTTGGGGAACATCCAAATTGTGTTTTCTTTGCTTATTTGATGAACCTTCTTGCCATTCATTTGAATTGTTATTAAAATTTGACCTGGATTAGTTTCTGACTTTATATTCTGAGACAAAGAAAGATTTAGGTTGAAACGCTATCAATCTGCATTAATGTACATTTTGTAACTAAGGTTATCAACCAATAATTGAGTAGATACCCAGTCATTAAATTGAAATAGAAATAAAACAGCATTAGAAAACCAGAATGAACCAAATTGAATTTTATTGTAATAAAAACTAAATGTTGTCTATTTTCTTGTCCATTGTTCATTAAACTGCAGGCTTTTGGATAATTTAATTTTGATTCTAATGTTTCCTCTATTAGTTTTACCACTCATCAAACCTAAAATTAGTACATTAGTTTTCATTCCCTCTGCTTAACAGCATAGGTGTGAGGCTAAAGTAAAACAGAATAAATGGAACCAGACTAACCCAAGCCAGACTAACTAGTTGGAGGAACAACTTAAACCAAAAATAGAGGGGTTGCTAAATAAGGGAAACGCTAAGTGTTCTGTTTAACAAATCCGAGTAAATCAAACCAGGGTAAATCAAACTAGACTTTCTCAAAGCAGAGTAACTCAAACTAGACTAATTAAAACCACATTAACTTCAACCAGAGTAACTCAAACCAGACTCACTCAAATCAGACTAACTCTAACCAAAAATGTGTAATTAAATGAAGGAAACAAGCAGTGTAACTCAATCCAGAATAATTCAAACCATCCATCCATCCATTATCTGCACCGCTTTCCTTTCTTCCTAATAAAACTGAGAAAAACATAACGCAAGTGGGTCCTGTCTCTGTTCTGGTCCTGACAAACTATTGGGAAAAGATAAAGTAAAATAAGAAAATGATGACATTTTTTTGATCATTTTCAAAATTAGAAAAAATATTGGATATTTGTCTCATCTCATCCCATCTCATTAGCTGCACCGCTTATCCTCAGTAGGGTCGCGGGGTGCTGGAGCCCATCCCGGCAATCATCGGGCAGTGGGCAGGGGACACCCTGAACTGGTTGCCAGCCAATAGCAGGGCACACAGGGACAGACAACTTGCTCGCCCATTCACACCTAGGGACAATTTGGACCGGCCAATTCACCTGAAATGCATGTCTTTGGAATGTGGGAGAAAACCGGAGTGCCCGGAGGAAACCCACGCAAGCACGGGGAGAACATACAAACTCAGTAGGTCCGGTAGCTGGATTTGAACCCACACAGGAGGTTCCCAAGACCTTAGAACTGTGCCGCACACGCGCTAACCACTGCGCCGCCGTGCTGCCTTTGGATATTTGTATTTATTAAAATAAAAAAATATAGAATTGAAAAAGTGCTAGTAGCTTCTAATCTTTTAAGCGTTAAAAAATATATTTCAGCACCTCCCTTGTGTTCTTCTCTTTTCTTTTTTCTTTTTTTTTTGCAATCCCTGCACTTGTTTAGCTCCGACACCATCTCCCTTGCCATCTGTCTGATTCTGTCGCGGTGTTGTCTCGTAAACAACTCTTTCAGTGTCTCGCTATCTTCCTCCACCTTTATTGGAGGGAAAGTAACAAAAGTGAGATTTATGAGCCGCTGACGTGAATTACAACATGTTTGCAGGAATTTCTCATTTCGAATTTAAAGGAGGAGGATCAGCACTCAACCTTCTCAGCTTACCCTTGGGGATGCATGGCTTTCTTTTGCCCACCGTGCTATTTATCGTGCTTGCAGTCTAAGAAGGAAGTTTGATTGCCCAAAAAGTTACACAGTTTAGCAGTTTGCCTAAGTACAATGTGTCCCGAGAGTCACTATGTGTTATTTTAACGAGCTTGACACAGCCTGCAGTTACGCTACGGGACAGGGGGGGCGGTAGATAGTTAAAAAGTAACAACCTTTTTCAATCCTGGACTCATTTTCTACATAACCTTAGCCAATGACATTTAAACATGCATACCTGATTCCCCCTCTTTTAGTGGGGGTACAGTAGACACCTGGGATATGACATTTATGCGTTAAATCCTTCCAAACCTTCGGTACCCCAGATAATACATTATAACAATGAACTAGTATATAGTAAGCACTGCTCATGTGTAATATGCGTGCATATGACAAAATTACACTTTACATTAAATATGCATGTAAGGGAAGAATGGAATTTTATGTATGTGGCTCGAGCTGGTGCAGTGGAGTTAGTGGGTGGATGCAGAGGTAAGATGACATGGCGGATTGAAATAAAACTGATTTTAAAGAATCCACGTACAAGGATTTCCTGAGAATAAGTTGTTGGTTTGATCTGCTCCTTATTTTAATTGCTAATTGGTTATGACTATGCAACTTAGTTAGGGTAAGATTTGTGTGCCATCCTCGTAATTCTTGATAATTACTAGCTACGATTTCTTGGTTATCATATTTTTGCTTCTCCCTTTAGCGTCATTGGAAGCTCTGGACCCAAACCAAAAAATACAGTATCGTGTCTCTGACCCATAAAAACCTCACTGAGAAAACCAGATTCCCAACTGGAAGAAGAAGAGAGAGGCATTGTAGGAGGTAGTTCAGCAAATAGCATATCTTTATTTTCATAAAACCAATACCAGACTAGTATTTTATATGGCGTCGACCAATAGCTGACATCTTGTGGACGTAACTCGTCCTACATATGAACAATGTAAAGTTGGAGATTTAGAAGTTCTTCCGTATTGTTCATGTCATAAAAAGGGAAACATGACATTCTAGACCGTTAGCTGAAAACATGGAAATGTTTGGACGCAGTATCGCTGGAGTTTACAGTATTAATATTTTAATTTTTGCCGGTATTTGACGACACAACCACAGATGGATTTTAATAGTTTTTCCCCACAATCTTTTGCCTTACTGTCCTCAATGAAGCCATTAAAAGGACTCACAGCAGTCTGTTATAAAATCTCATGATTGCTCTGATGAATTACTAAATCAAAATGTAATTATGGGCCAGACTATATTCATAACGGATCATCAACTAATGGATTAGTCATCAAATCTTTCTGAAGAGCATTAACTTAAATTTCAAAGCATTTTGGAAAGGGTGACCTGTATAACCCGGGAGTATTTTCAGTGTTTTCACTCATCTTTTACGGCTTAAAGAATTGTCGATTTTGGGGTTAGGTAAACTACGGGCCACGGGCTACATAAGGCCAGGCTGGTTTTTACCCGGCCCACAAAACCGAAATGGTAAAAATATGATAATGTACAGTATGTAATGGTGAAGGAAAGTAAAACTGATAATAAAATTTTATTTATCTGGTGCCATTCTTGTCCTAAATGTACCCTCGTGTGTATTCCCCAAACTGGGAACCAATATAATTTTCATGAAGCATTAATGTGTACTGTGCTGAGGGCCAACATTCAAATAGTTTGCTTTGATATTTTGTACTTATTGTCTTTATTTTGTTTATAAAGATATTTATTTACTTTCATAAAGTCGTCAGCAATGAAGAAATATGTTTATTTTAGAAAGTGTTGAAGGAAAAAAAGTATTAAAAAATATTTGTTATTTTTAACAATTACATATTTTTCCCCTAACATGTTTTGCTTAAGTGATGCCATTAATATCTAAACATTCCTTTAGAATATCAATCAATTTTCTTTTGAAACAAAAAATTAAAAAAAGTGAAAATAGCTATTTTTAATTCAAAAAATTATACTGGCTATTTACACGTTCCTTTGTAATTACAACTACTATTTAGACAGGCCTGTTCACTCATTTATCTTATTCACATTGTTATTCCATGTGTGTATACACTCAAAAAACGTCATTGCTTAAAGCTCAAAATTTAAATCACCCCCTCCAACATATTCGGTTTTCGATCACATTTTTGTGTCGTGATTACCCATATGCTTCACCCTGTGCCCGCTCCTTTGGCGCCAACTGCCTCGAACTCTGATTGGCTCTCTGTTCCTATCCAAACCCACTCCTATGTGTCCCCTGCTGTCAGTCCGTCTGCGAACCTCAATATACACTAGGCAAGCCTTTTTTCGACCCTGACTCCAACCTGTTTTTTTGCTCCTGTCTGTCCCCCGGCTTCGACCCATTTTTGATTCTGACCACGTCTACTCTACCGTACCGGCTTTTGACCTTTTTTGTCCTCGACCACGTCTACTCTCCTTTCCGACCCCGACCACGTTTTTGCTTTCCTCTCCCGGCTACTGACCTGTTTTTCCGTTTACAACACCGCCATCGCTCGCCACAGAAGTCCCACTTCCGTGTTCAAAGCGACCTGCTACCCACGCCCAGCGATCACAAGATTGTGGGGGCAACCCTTTCCCTTCCTTCAATAAAACTGAGATAAACGTAACGCAAGTGGGACCTGTCTCCGTTCTGGTCCTGACATTAGGTCAATCACAACTTGGATAGAATAAAAACCAGGATGTATTTGTATAGCACTTTCAGCAAAATTACAACTGAATGTGCTGCATAAAAATATTTATTGAAAAATAGGTTATAAATACACGCATACACAACAGTTATATTAAATAACTTATTATACAATTAAAAGCAAATAAATAAAATCATGCAAAATTTCACAAAGTCTGTCACCATATTTTCAAAGAGAAGGCATGTCTTCAAGAAAGGGCTCTTTTAATAGTTTTAGCCATAGTTCGTATTTACAAACCCTAAAAGTCGCATAGGGTTCATAGTAAGGTTAATTAGACTCTAAAAGTACATTGAAAAACAAAAAAAGGTAATCTCTGGATAGTTTTGTCATCTGGTCTAAAGTGATTAGTTGAATACATCTAGATTATTATAGGAATCCTGATTTGCGTGTGTGTGTGTGTTTGTATGTGGCTAATAGGTTCTGAAACGGCTGAACTGATTTTTGTGGAAATTTACACGGTAGTAATTTACCTCTCTGGGAGTGTTTTTAGCTTACTTGCATGTCAAGGCACCCCCAATAAATACCAACAAAGTCAATAGACATCTGCTTTAGTGTCCAAGCGACTCTGGAGCTGCAAGCATCTCTACTCTTTGGAACCCCCCAGTGGCTTCCTTGCACTTTTCCAACAAACCATTGCCCCAAAAAGCTCGCTTAGCTAGAATGTCCGACAACGCCAAGCCCGGCAACGCTGGGCCCTTATACTTGTCATCAATAATTGTAATTTAAATTTTGTCAAAACAGGAACTATTAATCGATTTTATGGAAGGTGAATCAAAATCAGTATACATGCACATGCATAAATTCCCGCTAGCATGGACCGCCTGTAACCATGCTTGGAGCCATCTCATGGTAAATGCATGATGTCTAAGTGTTCCTTTCCAGTGTTCTAGATGGTAGTTTAGAAACAACCACAAACCCATTTTCATATTCTGTATAGGGAAACATGATACATTCAGTAATATTCAATACAATACAATATGATTTAACAGACTCACTATTGCTGAAACAGTCTACATTTTTTTTGAAAATAAACACGCTTCTGTGAGGTCAGCAAGTTCGCAAGCTAATAATTGTGCAACCATTTTTTGCATGTTTATCCCACTGCTGTCAAAACATGGCTTGTTTCTCTGTAGGCCATAAATGAGATTCAACTTCCCCTCACTTCACCGGCCAAGGAGCCGTCACACACATACACATAAACACCTCTGGTTCAGATCAAATGCCTGGTAGGTGGTTTGTTCACACGCTAGGATGAGCGGCTGCACTCACTTGTTCTGATGTTTGGAGCCCTGAAGGTGCGCATGGTACTGTTCGATGGAGTTGAGGACCACGCTGCAGACGCTGCAGGAGTAACTGCTGCGAAGCCCTGGAGAGACAATAAACAAACGGGTCAGTCGTGATTAACTTTTCGGGATGCTCACAAAAACGTATGTGCTCGATTATAAAGGCTTCAGAAAATGTTAGCATCTTAATCATCATGATTAACAGAAGCCCTTAAAGGCACAGAGAATACGTAATCATTTAAATTTTTAGTGTATCATGGTTTATTACTAATTCAGTAACCCCTCGATTGTCATGGTTAATGTGTTCCATAGCCAACAGTATTGAGTGAATTTCTGCAAAGTCAGAAGGAAATATGCACAGATCTATGCATTGGAATGAATTGGGATCCCTTTGACTTCAATGTTATTTCCCTAAGTATAGCTCCCCTCGTGGATTTTCACGGTACTGATCCCAGAGGAAATACAAACGGCCATGCACCACCACCCACGGCAGACCTGGGCAAATTACGGCCCGCGGGCCACATCCGGCCCTTTGTACGTCCCTGTCCGGCCCGCGTAGGACCAATTATACACCATAAAAAAAAAAATAAACTTTTATTTTGAAATTTTATTTTGACTACATATACACGTCATAGACGTAGCGCCTTCACGCGCGTATACACTTGAGTGAGTGAAGGTGATACTGTTCGCCAGGGTACCCTTCAAGATGTCGGCACACCCCAAGAAAAGAAAAGTTGATAACGAATGCCGTGTTTTCAACAAGACATGGACTGCCAAATATTTCTTTACAGAAATTAAAGGTAAAGCAGTGTGCTTAGTCTGTGGTACACAGGTTGCTGTGTTTAAAGAATATAATTTGAGTCGCCACTACACGACCAAGCATGAAGATGAATACAGAAACCTGTCTGGTGAAGAGCGTGCAAGAAAGTCTGATGCATTGCTAGCAAAACTACAAACCCAACAAGGTTTTTTCACTAAACTTCACACTTCCAGAGATGCAGCCGTCAGGACAAGTTATGTAATTTCTCATAAAATCGCCAGAAAAAGTAAGGCATTTTCCGACGGAGAGTTCATTAAGGAGTGTTTATTGGACTCTGCTGAGCTGATATGCCCAGAAAAAAAGGGCGCGTTTGAGAACGTTTCACTCTCCCGACGCACTGTAACGAGGCGGATTGAGGACATCGCGGGAAATTTAGAGCTTCAGTTGAAGAAAAGAGCGGCCGACTTTGACTTTTTTTCTCTGGCTTTGGATGAGAGCTGCGATATACGTGACACCGCCCAGCTGCTCATCTTCTTACGTGGGATAACCGCAGACTTTCAAATCACGGAGGAGTTGGCAGCCATGCAGTCAATAAAAGGGACAACCACAGGTAATGACTTGTTCAGAGAGGTAAATGCATGTATGGACATGTTAGGACTGAAATGGGACAAGCTTGCAGGTGTGACAACAGATGGTTGTCCAAATCTTGTCGGGAAAAATATTGGACTTTTAAAGAGAATGCAGGATAAAGTGACAGAAATGAACCCTGATCAGAAATTGACATTTTTGCATTGTATCATACATCAGGAAGTGTTGTGTAAGACAGTGTTAAAAATGAAACATGTTGTTGATTCTGTCACTAAAATAGTTAAGAGCTTTAAATCACAGACAGTTTGTTGCTTTGTTGGAGGAAAATGAGGCTGAACATGGTGACATAAGCTATTACTGCACTGTTAGGTGGCTCAGCCTTGGCAAAATTCTGAAAAGTGTCTGGGACCTGAGAGACCAGATTCAGGAGTTCTGTGTTCAGAAAGGTCATGACGTCTCAGAACTTTCAGATGAAGACTGGTTGGCAGACCTCGGATTCACTGTGGATGTGACTGCACTAATGAACGAACTTAATGTCAAACTGCAGAGCAAGGGCCTTTTTGTGCATGAGATGTACAGTGCAGTGAAGGCTTTTATGAGAAAACTGCAGCTTCTCTCAAGCCAAGTGAAGGACAACATTCTGACCTTCTTGCCAACACTTAAGGAAGCCAAAAGATCAGGCGATCACCTCCAAAAGTACTCAACCATGTTAGAAACATTGCATGCAGAGTTTTCAAGGCGATTTCAAGATTTCAAAACTCTTGAGAGTGAAATGCACATGGTCTCTTCTCCCTTCAAATGCAGTGTGGATGATGCGCCAAGTGAAGTTCAGATGGAACTCATAGATCTGCAGTCTGACACACTTCTGGCAGATCACTTCAAGTCAGTCTCACTGCTGGATTTTTACTCCTCCCTCAAAGAGGAGAACTTTCCACACCTGAGGAAGCATGCTCAGAGAATCCTAGTCCTCTTTGGATCTACCTATCGTTGTGAACAGACATTCTCAGTTATGAAGTTTAATAAATCCACACATAGATCCTACATGACTGATGACCACCTCTCAGCTGTCCTTCGCATAGCCACTTCAGACATTCCGCCGGATTTCAATGCTCTTGTTCAAGCCCAGAACAGACTGGATTATTCTCACTGAAGAGGTGACATGAGGTGAAGAACATTAAAAGTTATTGTTTGTGGAAATTAACAAGTTAAAAATAAATTGCACTGGTTCAATGATTGTTTTTCTTATTTAACCAATACACGACAATTTCACATAGCCTAATATAAATATTTACAGAGTGCTATATTCTTCTGATTATCAGCATCAGCTATTCAAAATATTTAATTTGAGCATTTTACAATGAAAGAAAGTGTGTGGCCCTCTGACACAATTCAGGTTTCTCATGCGGCCCCTGATAAAAATTAATTGCCCACCCCTGACCCACGGTATTGAGAAGGAGCTGTCAATCTGTCAATCATGTCCGTGTCCGGGCTGGGTGAGCTTTCCGGAGTACAGACTCACGATCTTTCTGGCACTGCAGTACCGCCAAAAAATCCATTAGGGGAGCTGTACTTAGGTGTCTGGCATACCAGCTAAGTGCCCAAACCAATTGTCTGAACTGGGATATTTTCATGATGAAAAGCACTGTGGGATCTATGGTACAAAGACCAATGATACACGTAAATTTGCGCTTAACAAAATATCATGTTCAATGATTGATTTATCTAAGAGATTTCCATGGTGAAAATGCTACTGACCCTATATAGTGGATGGTGAATGACATAATCATAATGTCACTATTGTCCAAAATTAAACGCAGAATTGTGTTTCATAACGATATTGCTTGTGCTCGCCCTCTGACCTGAATCCTCACAAACTGCATGTATCATGGGGTTATTTTGCATGTAAACCATGCAAGCAGAGTCCAAGAAATAAACCACTTTTCCCTGGTTTGATTGTACCTGCACTCTATCAATGATGTCTGTCAGAACCCGAACAGACACAAGCTTTATTTCACAGGAACTGGGCAGTGATGCGCGAGAACACAAACACCAGCTGATTCGGCAATCGCTGGGCAGAAGTGATCGAAACCGGATAGGACAGACGGAATCGTTACCAGATACTGGTTACACGAGCAGATACCGGACAGGACAGGAGAGATGGGATCGATACACGAGCAAGATACCAGACAGGACGGGACGGATGTGACCGACACCGAATACTTAAGCAAGATACCGGACAGGACGGGACAGACAGAATCAATACCGGTTACTGGAGCAGGATACAGAACAGGACGAGACAGACAGGATTGATACTGGAGCAAGATACCGGACAGGATGAGACAGGGGGGATCGACACCGGATACTGGAGACTTGAGCAAGATACCGGACAGGACGAGACAGACGGGATCGATACCGGATACTGGAGACTTGAGCAAGATACCGGACAGGACGAGACAGGCGGGACATATACCGGTTACTGGAGCAAGATCCCGTACAGGACAAGACAGTTGAGATCGATACCTGATACTGTAGACTGGAGCAAGATACCGGACAGGACGAGACAGGCGGGATTGATACCAGATCCACGAGCAGGATACCGGACAGAGTCAAAATACAAGTCTTGAAGGAGCAGAGGTTCGTTGACGGACTGACAAGGAGTGAATGAGAGCACTGATATTAAATGGTAGGAGAGCCAATCAGGCAACGAGCATGGCGCCAAACAGGCGGGCCCAAATGAGGGCAATGGGCAACTGTGACAATGTCATAATTATGCAACATACGCAGAACTAATTAATATAAAAGGACACAAAGGCAAACCTTGATATGACGAGAGGACACTGTATTATTGCAAACAAAGATTTTTGATATTATAGCTGGGATCCAATCTTCCAAAGGCTAACTGTTTTAGCAATTTGTCTTTCTCGTATATTCAGGTTCCAGATTCCGAAATGGCCAATAGAGGGGAGCTGATACCGGTTTTCTGCACCCATACCTGGCATTGGTTCTGGCTCATCCCTAATCTTTAAGTTTGCTAGTTATTAAGTGTCAATGCTATTAACTCTAATTTTAATGAATTAGTTAATTAATTGATCATTTGTAAAAAAATAATTAACCCGTGTAGGCAATATTAGACATAAATAATATATATAATAGCTCCAGTGGAAGATTAGTTTGCACAATCTTGATCTTGTTTTTCTTAATTTCAACAATTTAGAATTTTTAGTGACATAAAAATATCATAAGTAAATCAAAAAAATATTTTGTTTATGTAAGCTACTATTTAATTAGTTTTTTAGAGGTAGAAAAGTGTTCTAAGTCATTATATTTTACTCATTTCATGAAAAATATTCCTCGAAATAAATATTCAAACAAGAAAAAAAAATGCAAAATTGTGCAAAATATTATTAGTATTATAATTTTATATTAAATACATTTGTAACTGGAGTTTTAAAGTGTATTTTTTTCGATATTGGTGATTTTTTTAATTGAATGCAAGAGCTTGCATCATAAAGGACAATAGTAAACTTAAAAAAACAATGTCATGTAGAGAAGCTAAAAATCTGAGGATTAAAATTAATATATTTAATAAAGCATCCAAACAATTATTCAGTCATTTAAAGTGTATTATATTTAAATAATGGTGAGTTTCCTTTTAATTAAATGCAAGGTATTGCATCGTACAGGACAATAGCAAATACAAATAAAAATGTCAAGTTGATAAGCTAATAATCTGAGGAATTAAAATTATATATTCCATATTGTATCAAAATATGTATTCAGTCATGATCATTGTTGTGAACTACTCTGAAAATCAATCTACCGATTAGTTGTTGAACCTTTCGTTAAAACTCATAATTCATTCTAATATATCTTAATTACGGAGCATATAAGGTATGAAATAGAACCGGCGCCAAACGAGCTTCTATTTTCCACTCTGCTGAGCGGGCAAATATTCCTAATTAGGTTAAATCTGGAGAGAGATTCGAATCTATTAATCATCATCACTAAGCTGGTTACATTTTTAGATCAATGAGGGCACGCTTGCAGACGTCAACAAGAAGAGGGCGGGGAAAAAACCATGAGATTTGCCGTAAATTGTCGCCGAAAATCGAAAAGCTCGCTCGAGACTCAGACGGGAAGCGACTGGAGGGCTTGCAGGTGGTCCACACGAACAGAGCCCCAAAAATAGATGAGGACAAAGAGGGGTGAATTTCCGGGAGGAAGAAGAGAGCGATGCATTTGTGATGAGTCGCCAGAGTTGTGAATTTGCGACAATCACATCCCAAGAATCCCGAAAAATAATTGGTTTCCTTTGCACCAATTTTACAAGCTTGAAAGCAAAAGACCCCCACTGTGTCGATGAAATAAGTAGTCTATCCATTACTGTATGACATCAAAAATATATATACTTAATTCTGTTACTTGGTGGGCTTCATATTGACCCTTTGCATGTGATGTCACGTTGCCTTCCGCTTCAGAATGAGATCCTTGCGAGATGGTAGAAGCATCTAAGAGTACAGCACTTGAATTAGAATTCGAGTTGAAACACATCAATAACAACGACAGAATAAGATTACCACCACTTTTTAGGATGGCGATTCATTGTTGTGCGGTGGGAAAAGGTTTTAAGCAAGATTTGGAATTGTTTCCTTTTTGATGAAGACAGAAGACAGCAATTTTTACCTGCAAATAGACAGAAGGGACTCGTGTTGTGCCGAGCTGCAACACCGGCAGCCTTGACGTTTTCCAGCATTTGCAGGGAACTTTTTTGACAATGTAGATTTACTGTATTTCTGAGCAATTTTAAATTAACAACTAATGGCTAAATTGTGATCGGTTAAATGCTTAAATGTAAAAGCACACATGAAGAAGCAGGGCAACCAGGTAGAAGTAATAACAGGAAGCTGAGAGCTCATTTGGAAGGACAAAAAATAATTAACATCACATGATTAAGATCTTTTTAGCCAAGCAGAGATGGTTTTGCAGGCTCTGGCGGCCCACCACTGCTGTAGACATGCATTTTGTTGAAATACCCGTAAGTTGAGAAATGTGTTCACATTTCACAACACTCACTTGAGGGAGCTGACATGATTGTCCGCCATATGTCAGCTAAGCGTATCCAAAAAAATCCCAAAACTTTGCAAAAGACTTGACAGAAATATGGATAATATGTTAACATGGGCGCTGCTATTGGCTGGCAACCAGTTCAGGGTGTCCCCTGCCTACTGCCCGATGATTGCTGGGGTGGGCTCCAGTACCCCCGCGACCCTACTGAGGATAAGCGGTGCAGCTAATGAGATGAGATGAGATGTTAACATGGAAAAGTAAAAATAGTGGTCATGTCTCCGTAGTTTGTATTCATACTTGTTTTTTTTAGCACTTGTTGTAGCATGACGCAATCCTGTGACATCTAAAGGTCAAATAATACACGCTGTCCCTTTAAAGCCTTGGATGCTCCACTTTACTCCTGTCCTCAGACAAAAGCGGCATTGCTTCTAATCAAAAGACTATTAACAGGAGAAGAAAAAGACACTCCATGACCGTCCTAGCTGGTTTTTATTTTATTACATTTCACGCTGCTTTTATTCTATAGGATTACAGAAAAAGGTCTGCTTTTTTTATACACTCGACAATGAAGGAGAAAGCTCTTAGTCTGATTGACAGTCTGGCCTGGTGTCTTGGATAGAAAAATGGCCACCTACAAGCTCCTTGTTTATGGACAATGACGCTTTTGCCTTTTGGCTGGCCGGGCGCCTTTTTGCTGTATGAGACTTTGGACTAATCCATGTAAATGATGTGCGGGGAAGGCTGTTGAATTTATGCGGGTGCTAGCCGTATTTTGTGAGGGCGTTTTAAGCCTTGTTAATTATGTGAAACAATATGTTAGTGACAGAAAAGAGGCATGAAGGCAGTTGTTTAATGCGTTGCCTGCTGGCTTTTTTGGCAATGCCGGTATGGAGACGTTACAAAAAGAAATGGAAAATGAAAGCAATGTGTTGTGTTGTGTTTTTTTTTCTTCATAAAGAGTATTGTTGTGCTTTGGGCGCTTGATGTTACTTAACTCTGCTTAAGAAAATTAAATGTAATGCGATGCACCACTCTCCGGTCTCCCGAGGTTCAAAATCAAGAGCCTACAGCTGGTACAAAATGCTGCAGCGAGGCTTCTAACTAAGACAAGAAAGTTTGACCACATTACCTCGATTTTAGCTAACATGCATTGGCTCCCTGTTAGCTTAAGATGTGATTTTAAGTTTCGGATGGTATTATACAAAATTATGCATGGACTTGCTCATATCTTTCGGATTTAATTTCCCCGTATGTGCCTGTCCGGAGCCTTCGCTCTGAAAATGCTGGACTACTCATGATCCCAAGAGCCAAGAAGAAATCAGCAGGAGGAGCGTTCTCCATTCGGGCCCCGGTGCTGTGGAATGCTCTGCCCTATGAGATTCGATCTGCAACCTTAGTGGAACTGTTTAAATCTAGGTTTAAAACACACTTATATTCTATCGTTTATGAATGACCTTTACTTCATGTTTACAATGTATGTGTATTGTTTGTTAATGCTACATTCATTGTACCCTGGTCATCATTTTTATTTTATTATTTATTTTTTTTATTTTAATAGTATACTTTCATTATTTTATATTTCATTTTATTGTTTGTTAATGCAACATTCATTGCAGCCTGGTCATCCTAAAAGGGAGGTACCTCATGTGCGGTCCCTTTTCAAGGTTTTTCTCATGCTGAAGTTTTTGAGTTTTTCCTTGCCCTCATGCAGGTTTTAGATCAGGGGATCGTGTAATAATAGACTGTGGTTTGCAATAGTCTGTGGTCTGTGCAGCCCTTTGAGATTCCTTGTGATTAAAGGCTATACAAATGAACATGACTTGACTTGACTTAAATAGGCTATCCCATTAAAGTGCTCCACCAAGCTCAAACTGTGGTTGTTACTTTTATAAACAGTAGTGGGAAACAGACTACAGTTGACCGCAGGATACTGCAACCCCGCCTTAATACATTTTTACTTTACAGTGTGAAATTAGATGTTTTTTTTTACCCCTCTTTACAGTTTTCCCCACGATACAAAACCTCCTTGAAATTATTTAGCTCGCTCCAAAACGTGTTTGTGCGTTTTTAGAGTTGACAGCCTGCTATTGGTCGGCTATTGGTCTAAGTCATGGCATCATGAAAGTGCCAATATGCTATTGAATAAACTGCCGCTCACGATCCTTTTCTCTACATTCTGTTCACAAACGTGTGTGCTTTGTAAAGCCTATGCGAGTAGGAAATACTATACTGTATTTATCCTACTGTATTATTCACTACTGGTCCCCAAGGCTTTCAATGATTCTAAAAGGGAAGCAAACACATGGTAATCATGGTAACCAATCTTGCAATTGCCAATAAATATGAAGAAAGTACATTAATCCCCACCCTCATTAAGTTGCATGGTTGTAACACATTTATATTCAGGACTAATATTAAAAATAAGGAGGCAATTACAGCAAGGAAATCCTCTAAGGGCATGACAATCAATGTCAATCAAAGAATTAATCGATCAATCAAGCTTTGCAAGTGGAAGTTTTAAAACCATTTTTAAGTTAAATCCACTGTCTCCTCAACCATTCACTGGCTACTCTTCCTGACCACCTTATCAAGTCACAAAAGTTGAATAAAATCTTACTTTTCTATGCAAAATGGTCTGGTCTGCATTTATATAGCGCTTTTCAAGTCAATGAAGACCTACCAAAGTGCTTTACAATGTGTTTCACACTTTTCCCTTTTAGACACTATGTCACCAATAGCGGCGTCAGCCATGCAAGGCAACTACCTGCTATCAGGGGGAATTAGGGATTCAGTATCTTGCCAAAGGACACTTGGACATATAACACACAGGAGCTGGGAATCAAACTTGTGACCTCTCAAACCCAAGACGAGCCAATGCTGCCCCAATGTTAATAATAATAGACATACATAGTACTAACTACATCATGTTATGGTTCGTTTTTATCTGGGGTACTGGGAGATTAGAACATATTAGCTATACATTACATGTTATTATGGCCCAGTAAACGGCAATTTCACTTTTCGGTTCTGAGAAGTATGTTATGTTTTCAATATTGGACACCTGCAAAGGAGATTGCATCTTCTTCGTTATTATGGTTCTAATGAACTGTTTACATTATTATCATGATCGGCCAATTATGTAGCAGTTCTTTGACCTCCACACCCTTTAGCGCAAATCTGTTTCTGTAACCACGGAAATTTGATAAAAAGAAAGGGCTAACTGGAGAGCTTTTAGAACAGGATGGACTCTGTTATCTCTGGTTTTGGTTCTTTTCCTGTCCTCCCTGCTTGCTCACACTTTTCCCTTTTACACACTACCTAACCGATTGCGGGGTCAGCCATGCAAGGCAACTAACTACCTGCTATCTTGCCCAAGGACACTTCGAAATATAACACGGAGGCAGGAATCGAATTGAAAGATCGTATTCAACGAGATTAGACATGGCACTCAGGAATCGAACCTGCGAGGAATAGGGATTTCCTATGTATAACAGCTGATCTCATTTTTGATTACCACAACCTGACTGGAAGCACTGACCTGTTAAATGGTCAATCACACACATAGTAAGTCTACACTGCTGCTAATCTGCACATCTGTTTGTCTGTTTTGTTTTTTGCACTACTAGGAGTTCTATATACGTAGCCACTCCTTTGCACATCTGTTCTCCTCTGCACTATCGTACTACAGTGTTATTGTTACTGTACAGTGACTTGTTTACCTGACTGCCCATTTTGCACATCTGGTTAGCTGCTACTCTTGCACTCTTTACACTATTGTATAATACTATACATAGCCACAATTATTTAGTATATTATTAGTACTTCAATACTCCAACTCAATACAACATTTTATTTATATCTGTACATTCAAGGAAACTGTGCGGGTCAGATGTATCGACATTTCGTTCTGTATACACGTGTACTAGAATGACAATAAAGTATATCTGAATCTGCTCAAAATGCATTGATGTCTTCCCTCCTTATTTTGAGTGTCTAACTAAACTTTTAATTAATCAGATCCCTACCTTGGAACAAATTACTGTCATATCCCAGTGGTCTACTTTACAGATCTTTACCCTGTTTGTTGCGAACAATTTTAGGTATATACAGCCACTGTTTAAGGCCCCAGGAACAATCGACAGACACATTCCGAAGGCAAATAAGAAAACGAGCCCTAAACACACTGTTTAACCGCCACCCCCAAATATCAATGCGGATCATTTTCAAGGTGCTTCAGACCTTTAGTAGAACGAATCAATTACCCGTTTTAAACACGTTTGCTGTCGAGGCAAGATAATGGGACATAGACATCCTTGCTGCACTTACAAATTAAAGTATCCGTTTTCCAGCTTAATTAAGGACAACCAAAAGTGAGAGGGAAGCCTATTGAAAGGAGACGTGAGCATTATAATTTATTCATTTGTCTGTGAAATACCTCGACTCATCTTCATAACCTGTTTGAGTTAAAACACAAAAGTCTCTCTGATGTTTTTTTTTTTGAGGGGGGTCCTGTAGACAGACGATAAATATCAATTCAACATCAGTGTCTACACTTTATCAAATGGGTTTGACGCTACAAGAATTAATTGGTTCAAAGTGTTCAAGTGTTTCTATTTGAATGATGGATGATTCATCAGTCGCTCTACATTTGCTTGAAAGGTATGGCATTTTGAAACATTAAGCACAAGAAAGTAAAAAAAGTAAAACACCAAGCTGTTGGCTATCAAGGTAAGGTTGGCAGTTGCGTACAGTTTGGTAATTTTTTGTCCTTGCATCACCGTCCAATATTCCAGTTTTGTTTTATATTTAACATCAGTCTCGATATGTCAAGTAGCACCAGAGGTGGGTAGTTACAAAGTACATTTACTCAGTTACATTTACTTGAGTAAGATTTGGGATCCGTTACATTTAATTGAGTAAGTTTTGGGAAATTGTGTACTTCTAGGAGTATTTCTAAATCCCTATACTTTTATTTTTACCCGAGAAAAATTGTTAAGTCAAGTCATGTTTATTTGTATAGCCCTTAATAACAAAGAGTCTCAAAGGGCTGCACAGACCACAGATTATTGCAAATCACAGACTATTATGACACCATCCCCTGATCTAAAACCTACATGAGGGCAAATAATACACAGATATTGTCAGTACTTTTACTCTGTTACCATAGGCAACATCAAGGTGATTACTGCGTTACTTAATAAATCCCCTCCGCATAAGTATGCGTATGTCTGTCTCCGCCAAGGCGCAAGGCACATTTATTATGATGGAGACCTCCACCAGGCGCTACCATGTTTAAGCAATCAAACGTGGCAGCCTGGTCATCTGACCATATTCGACTTCAGCGGAGGAAATTTTGTTTACGGATGAGACAGGTCGAATATGTAGCTTAGCAATACTGACGATGAAAACACAGAAGAGGAGAAGCACGCCTGGTCTCACATTAAAAGCATGTTCCCCTTAAAACGGGTGACAAACACCAGCTAAAGTATGCAATGTCTCCCTTGTTCGAGTTCATAGGCTAAGTTGTTGTTCTACTTGCAGAGCATGTTCATTTATAGAATTGCTACTTTGTGCAACATGTGCTTAAATGCATTTATTTGATGTATTAATTTCATTGTATTTTTTATTAAAGTACTTGAATTTACGTTGAATGTTTAAATGTACCTTGAAGTTAAATGAACTTGTCGTTTGGATGAACTTTGATAATATAATGAAATGATTGGTTGTTTTCAAAAAAAATCAGTTCATACGATAGTGCTACAATTACTCTGTACTTGAGTATTTTTTTCACCAAGTATTTTTTTTGTCTTTACTCAAGTAAGAATTTGGATCACTACTTTTACTTCTACTTGAGTAAACATTTTGGCTGCTCTACCCACCTCTGACTAGCACGTACTTGCACTCTCAGGATGAACATACTCAACAAAGGCTGCAATGATGATACACGAGAAAGGTGGCGGCCTCGAATAAAAAAGTTCCAACTTGCTTACATCTCCTTTAAGGTCTGAACAAGGCACAGCAGGGTAGGCAGAACTTAAAGAGACGTGAGGAGACATGTAACAGCTGTTTTGTTTTTTGCGTCTCACCTCTTTGTCTAGGTGCACGGCGCCAAGTAGGGAAGGGGCATGGGAGCACTAGGCCACAGAAAAGCTACATTTTCAAAAAACGTAATACTATGCATACATGCCTGTTCATGTATATATCATGCCCTTAGTTGTCATTTGAGAATAGGGGACCAGGGCCCTGTAAAAAATATAGATGTGATTTCAGCGTGTGTTGTTTGTTCTCAAATACTACATTTGCCAGAATAATATCTTTAATCCATAGAAGGCATTTTATAAAAGCATTGATCTAGTAATTTATTATAACATATTGTTTGTAGCCTGGGCGGCACAGCCAAAAACATGCATGGCAGTTTGATTAGCCTGTCCAAATTGTCCCTAGGTCTAAATGAGCGAGTGAATGTGATGTCTCCATGTGCCCTGCGACTGACTGGCAACCAGTTAATGGTATCCCCGCCCCACTGCCTGAAGATAGCCACGACCCAAACCGTCAGCAGTTGCGTCCTCATTGATGCCCTGACAACCGAGCCAGTTTAAGAATCTGTGACCCGTGAATCAGGCTAAACTGGAATAGTAGAATTTTGCACCTAAAGTATTGTTTTTGCTAAATACAACACTGGCATTATTACCTACTATGCTAGTAGGAGAAGCAGAAGATCACATTTCTGAGGCAAATGTTAAGAATATGAAGGTTCCTCAATTAGGCTTCATCCTACATTCTAAAAACTGCCTTGTTATTTGCTGAATACTCTAAATTGATTTTAATACATGGTTGTTTGTCTATATGTGACCTGGATCGACTCCAGCTCAAATGGGGCTAATGAGGACAAATGCGTCTGAAAAATATGGGTGTACCTAATGATTACACTCCCCCTTGGGAAGGACTAGATTTTGTTTTACAAACTCGGCAAAAAAAAAAAAAAACAAGTACAAGTCCTTCTGAATTAAAGGGCTAATTACTGCCTTAGGAGTATAAAAAATATCTCCTCATCATCACATGTATTGTTTGTAACTTAACAAGGCTACTATTGAAAATAAAGTCTGAAAGAAAACGATGATTGTTTTCGGTCCCCAAAAATGTTTTTGGCATGTAAACTGATGTTGCTAATTTTTCAGGCAGGGGTGTATATTAGCTCGACCTAAAATATCCAAAAGAAATCACGCTGCCGGAAACTGGCGATGCTAGATGAAGACTTGAGTTTTCGTTGGAAAAGACGATGCTAATTGCTTTTTTGGACTGTAATTCTACTTTTCAGCACCGAAGACAATAATGCTAGCTAACAGCGTTAAAGGTGAAAATGCTAGCTTTTGGCTTGGAAGATGACCATTTGATTTTTAATGAGCGAAGATGTTGCTAATGGTTGTTGTAGACAACCATGCTACTTTTCGGCGTCAAGGACAACAATTCTAGTTTTCAGTAAAAATAAGACAACGGCACAATTTTAACAAAAGGCTAATTTTTGTTGCGCACAAGAAAGCTAATTATCTGTGTCAAACACAACAACGCTAATGGTTGTTTTCAGTGAAGATAATGAATGTTTTTTCGCCTAATCAATGACGCTAGTTTTTTAACGAGGAAGTTTACTTTAGCTGTACTAAAATATAATTAAAAACTGGCGGAAACTGGCAACTGTTTCACAAAAAACCTGTGTAACGGTCTAATAGTGGAAACATTCTAATTTTGCCCTACCCTACTTTAGGCAGAGCAAAACATTTAAAATTATATTTCAAAACGAATAAAGAGCATTTTTTAGATTTTTAATTGTAGTAGCATTAAAGAGTGCCATTTTTAAGTTGAAAATGTTTCCTCGACCTAAATAGAAACAAACCTGTCGTTACTGGAAGGGTCCAGCAGATGACACTAATGCATCGTAAATTACCGAGGAACAGTCAACAATGTGTATACAAAAATTGAGCATCGCTTTAATTTTTTCATAGGTTTTTTTGGAAAATGAGTTTTTCATGCTTTAAACTAGCATGACCATGGAAGATTTATAGTAATTGGCAGCAACGCCCTGCGACCCTACTGAGGATAAGCGTTGCAGATAATGGGTGGATGGATGTAAGCTATGTTTACTGTATTTCTCTTTGATACTGAAGGAGGAGGAGGTTCTATGTTTTGTTGTTTACTGTTTACCCTCTTAAACTCTTGCCTCAGTGCATACACCTGCAGGTAGTGCCCCCATGTCACGTGAGCACCATTTCCAGGCGTAGGAGGTCAACAATGTCTCCTGACTCATACGTCGTCATCAATTACATGTCGCTTTTCCTGCTCTCCTCTGAGATCCTCGCGCTCAAGCCTCAGCTGGGGATGCTTATCTCACTGCTCCTAATTCACGGCCCTGCTTCCGTAGATACGAGACAATCGTCCAGCTTTGTCCTGAGGGGGTTTATACCCCGACCGTGATTTATGTAAAGACGCATTGGAGTCTGCCGGGCTCTCTGCCACGTCATACCCTGAGATCCGTCTCTCGGGGTTTTAGTCTTGCTAGCGCCTAAATAGCTTCCGATCCCTGCAGCAGTTTGTCAATGAGATCAGAAAAATGGAAAAAAGAGAAAGCATGCAAAGGCGTGTGCGCCACAAGGCTTTACGATATGAGAGTACAAGTAAAGGTCAGTATCATCAATAGAACAGCAAGGATGGAGTGTGAATAAGTCACCTGCGCCTCACGGGTATATAATGAGGATGACGGATGGGACGTGACGTGTGTCCATGCAAACAAATACATGTCTCCTGCACGTCTATAAACACACTCAGTGAAACAGGAGTAGCAGATGTTCCATAGCATGAAAACAATGTAGTGAACATTGTTTATAGCAAGATTAGACATGGTACTCTAGAACACTGTCATGTTTATAGTTTAGTACTAATTCAAAATAAGGAGAAAATACATCAATGCATTTTTGACTTGCACGGGCAACTCTACCAAAAATGCCTCACAATACCAAATTCACAACATGTTTGTAAGATCATCCCCTGAACACTTTCTAAATCATCAAATCGCCATGGTTACAAAAAAGCTGATCCGCCCTAGAGGATGTGGAAATCAAAGAGCAGCAACATTAATGGCCACCAACAATGTAATCAGTACCTAATGGTCAAAATAAGGAACAACAATCAGCGGTAATTGTATAAATAATCCCTTTTGCAGTTGTCTGATATTAAAAACAGAAAAATATTGTCAATGTCCATGCAATAGGTAAATGTAATGTTTGTTCAGTTTTGTGTTTTTGCATTTTATCTTTGAGATGTAATTTCCCTCTATGTTCCGGTCCGGAGCCTTCGCTCTGAAAATGCTGGTCTACTAGTAATACCAAAAGCCAAGAAGAAATCCGCAGGTTCGAGAGCGTTCTCCATTCAGGCCCCGGTGCAGTGGAATGCTCTTCCCCCTGAGATTCGATCTGCAACCTCAGTGGAAATGTTTGAATCTAAGCTTAAAACACACTTCTATTCTGTAGCATATGAATAACCTATAGATTCTGTTGACAATATATGTGTATTATTTGCTCTCATGTAGGTTTTAGATCAGGGGATGGTGTCATGATAGTCTGTGGTCTGCAATAATCTGTGGTCTGTGCAGCCCTTTGAGACTCTTTGTGATTAAGTGCCATGCAAATAAACATGACTTGACTTGACTTTATAATCTCATTGTTTCTGTGAAACAAAAAGAAGAGAATGACTAGTAAACTGTTAACATAAGTACCTGACACCTGAAGAGTAAATTGCTTTGGATGCCAGGGCCGTCCTTTATTTTGACTATTATTGCACCAAGTTGCTGGTTATTTTGGCTGACTGTTCACACCCTTGTCACTGTTGGGAAATCATGTTTTTTTTTATTTCACACCCCTTAGGGCTTACATTCTTTTTTAACCGGGATTGTTAATAAAAACAGAAAACCAGTGCAGACACATATTTCTAAAATGAGAGTCAGGATATAAAATATAAAGACAGGTTTTTCTATACATAGGTATGACAAATCTATATGTATTTTTTTCAGTCCTATGTGCTATTTAGAGTGGTGATAGCCCTTGGGAAGAAACCGTCACTGAGCTTGTTATTCCTAGTTTTAAGGGACTTGTAGCAATGCCAGAGAACAAAAATCTGCTAAGGCAATACATCTTAAAAACAATCAGCCCTAAATGTCTACTTGAAGTTCAGAAAATAGTTCCTGCAATGTGGAAAGTGAAAAAAAGAATGAAAACGTGTTCATCCAGCTCATTACAAAATGTTTTTTTCCAACCCAAGTATCTTCCTTGTCCGACGAATTGGCAAGATAAAAAGCAGGAACACTATCATTTTTAAGTCCAAGAAAGCAGGAAACCGACTTGATTTTATATAATATTTCTATGTTTCTGTTTTTTATCTGGTCTGTACACAGTGTTAACCATTCAGCTCCGTCCTAGCTAA
The DNA here is from genome assembly GCF_059441175.1 of Urocampus carinirostris. NCBI lineage: Eukaryota > Metazoa > Chordata > Actinopteri > Syngnathiformes > Syngnathidae > Urocampus > Urocampus carinirostris. The sequence continues at coordinate 30,033,361 of NC_142361.1, forward strand.
GCATGTCATCAATGTATGTGTATATATTTTGCCTTTGAAGAAGTACGGCAATTGGATTTGAACCATTTGGATTGTTCAACTCCAACCAAAAAATGGATTAGGAATATTTTAAGTATTTAAAAAAAAATATCGCCCCAGGGGCAAATTATTTTGCTCTTTTGTATAATCAATTGTAACATAGTTTCTGAATTTCCCTACAAGAAAGCATTAGAAAAATAGTACTTAAATCAAGTTAAATTCAGATGTAGGGGGAGATAATTTGCTTTATTTATTTTAAATTCAATTGACACAATTACAACTACATAGATATAAAATGTATAGATAATTTCATAATTACACCAGCAAACATAATAATAATAATAATAATAATAATAATAATAATAATAATAATAATAATAATAATAATTATTATTATTATTATTAGTATTATTATTATTATTATTATTATTCCTAAAATGTGCCAAAAAATCTGCACTGCCTGGCAATTTGACCTATTTTAAGAATGATTTTCTTTTATTTAAACACATGTAACAAAACACATGGAATAATTCCGTCACTTTTTCTTTCATAGAATACCAAAAATAATACATTACCAGTACTTAAAATCAGCAACATGATTAGAGATGCGCAAGAACTATTTTATTTTCTACCGATATGATAACCAATAATATCCTGATTCTCTGCATTAATAGTGACAACCATAACATTTAAAAAAAAAATGCTATATTCATGTTGTGTTTGTCCGTTATCATTACGATAACTTTTAGACTGCTAAGTTATCATACATTTCGCAAAATATAACTTCTGTGTAATTCCAAACTCAACCAGTTGAAAATATGAAATGTAAAAAAACAAAGCTGTCTGATTGTGTGTATTATACCTAAACCTGTCCTTCCCAATGTTATGTAATTTTAACTTAACCTATATAAAACTTTAAAAATATATGAATATTAAAAATAATATTTATTTTCATTCATTACCTATCCAAGATAGTCGACAAATACACTCTTTAAAACACATGAGTTATAAAAAACAAACAATATTTTGTATTACATAAACCAACCCAACATCCTGCGTTGTTTTGCAGAAAAAAAAACACAAAGATGGTGTGATGTTTTAGTTTTTTAGCGCAACTTAATACCAGAAAAATCAACGACAACAAAAAACAGGTTATTTCATACTGTAATCCGACCCGGCATGATTAATGATGCAATCAGTCGCTTATTAAGTCTCGTTGCCAATTTGATAACAAAATAACAAGCGGTATAAACATTCACACAAGTGCTACTGTTGCTCGAACTCACACTGTTCAAGTGCACAAACACACTGACTTCAAAGCAAAGTACTTCAAAACACAAAAACTTTTGCATCTGTAGCATCCCTCCTCCCTCGCGACACACCCTTTCTTAAAGGGACCGTGCATAAAACACACAACAGAAGCAAAAGTATCAGTCATTACAATACTGAACGGTCTGGGTAATTATGTTTTGAACAGGGGTCTCCAATGTAGTGCCCTTGGGCACCATGTAGCCTGCCAAAACCACCCGAGGAGCCTGTTCACTCTGAAAACGTATCAGGGGTAATTTTGATGTTCTAGGAAATTTGATTTCTCACTGGCATGATGTTTAGTGGGGCAGCATGGCGGCGCGGTGGTTAGCGCGGTTGCGGCACAGTTCTGAGGTCTCAGGAACCTCCTGTGGGGGTTCAAATCCAGCTACCGGACTTCCTGTGCGGAGTTTGTATGTTCTCCCCGTGCTTGCGTGGGTTTCCTCCGGGCACTGCGGTTTCCGCCCACATTCCAAAGACATGCATTTCCGATGGATTGGCCGGTCCAAATTGTCCTTAGGTGTGAATGAGCGAGTAAGTTGTCTGTCCCTGTGTGCCCTGCGATTGGCTGGCAACCAGTTCAGGGTGTCCCCTGCCCACTGCCCGATGATTGCTAGGATGGGCTCCAGCCCCCCACGACCCTACTGAGGATAAGCGGTGCAGCTAATGAGATGAGATGAGATGATGTTTAGTGGTTGACTGAGCCAATTTGAACCTCTAGTAAATACAACCAAGTAACAACATTGAAATAACATGTGATTTAAGAAATGCTTATTTAACTGGTACCCCTTTGCGCCAATCAGTAACAAAACTAGATCTCAACTGCCAATTGGGTTGGTTTGTGTAAAATGATCCAGATAAAAAAATGTTCAAGTATTTTGGGGGTCCCATTTTCGACCAAAATGTTTATACTGTATTTGGGCCATGCAACCAGGCAGATCACTTTCTAAGTGAGCAAACATTTGCAAACATTTTCCACCATCTCGCACCTGAGAGGCGTCAAAGACCATTTGGACGTGTGAATCCTTTGCCAACAGAATCAAGTCACACACTAGGACAAACAATTCCTGACAATCGTTGCGTGATTAAAAGACGCCTGAGCCCAGACGTGATTGATGGAATGTGTAATGAATGACATCAGCGCCGAGCCGGCTTCTCAGACCGTGCCTGTCCGTCCTTGAGAGAAAAGATGCTGCAGCATCTTTAAGTTAATGAAAACAACAAGTGCAAATTACCACCCACCGACCATTCCCGAACACAGTAAACGGTATCAGGGTTGGGCAGTGATGCAACACATGTAACGGTGTTATGTAATTGAAAGACATAAATAACTGATCGGATTATGTGACAGTTACAGAAAAAAAATATGTAATCATATTACAGGTATAATTGGTTAAAACAATGATTACTTTGCAGGGATTAAATGTGTATTTAAAAATATATTTACCTATGCATAATGCGCCATTATATGAATAGCTTCTGTCATAATTCAGAGCACTGACACTCGAGAAACGTAGTGCGCAGATTGTACAGACGGCCAACTTATACAATGTGTTTTCAGGTAAAACACTTCTTTTTTGTTTGTATTTAATTTCTCATTCAATGTAGGACTAATTTTGTTTAATTGATGTGAGCCGCCGTTTCATTGGGCGAGCCGATGCAGCCACAGTCAAACAGGGCGCAGCCATTTTAGACCCAACTGCTGTGTTGGGAGTCATTAGGTGACCAAACCCCCCAATTCCAACCCTTAATGCCGAGCACTAAGGAGGGAGGCAATGAGTATCAATATTGTAAGTCTTAGGTATGACTCGAGGCTTGAACCAGCGACCTCCCAGTCTCGGAACGGGCGCCCTACCATCTAGGCTACAGAGCCGGTAAAAGCAACAACAAAATAAGGATGAGTTTTTCCAGAAAACTGGTGTACAAATCAACATCATGCAATCATCTCCCAAATTGTCCAACAACAGGAAGAACTGGATTAATCCCCGCCCCCCTGATCACAATTTCTATGTAACATCTAGGTTGGTGACTTTGTTGATGATGCAGGAGCGTCTTATCATAAACAAACTTTAGTAATTTCATTTATATTATATGTATTTTGTATTTTATTAGCATATTTAGTATTGGAAAAATCCAACAAAAAATAAAGGTAGTCACCTTATAATGTCACGCCCAGAACTAACAGGGGACCCAAATGCGTAACGTTCACACCACACTTTATTAAATAATCTGGGGGATCCGGGATATAGCAGTAAACAGCGGTCTGGTGCTCGATGAGCAGGTGGAACAGGAAGCCCTCGGGGCTGGTGACAGGTGGCAAGGCGGACAGCCGGGGCCGGAGAGCTTAGCGTGATTGTGGATCGGAGCAAGTCGGATAGCCGGGATAGAAGAACGAAGCGTGGTCGTGGATCTGAAGCAAGTCAGCGTACCAGAGACGATCGGATAGCAGGAATCAGGGGAAGGAATCAGGCAGAAAGATGAGGTGGGCAGGCAGATTGGAGGATGCAGGAACAGGTGGGAATCACAAGGGTAGCCAGGGTCAAACGAGCTTGCCTTTCATGTGCTGAAGTTCGCTGATGGACTGACAAAGAGTGACCGGAGAGGAAATGCTTACATAGGGAGAGGGATAATTAGGAAACCAGTGGCAGCTGGGGCGGAAGGAGTGCGCGCAGGTGAGGGCAATCAGTAGGCAACTGACGGGATCATGACATATAATCTGCAATATTATGGCATTAAGTCTATGTTCCGGATCACATTTTTCAGCAGGTATTGTTAGACTATCAGTGTTAATTTTACCTCTGAGAAGTGATGAGTCCGGGGACTCGCATGCTCAAAAATGTATGGGTCCCAACAGAGATCTATGGGTCCCCAAAATTTAGTGTTATCAAGATTGAAATTGTAAATCGGTGACAAATATATAATAAAAATCTATATATTCATTCAGTTTTAATCATCACATTTTTAATTCATTTTCTGCATCAAATTATTGTTGGTAATATACCGAATAAAGGGATAACCACAAACCCGTCTTTTTTTCATTTTCTCCTTTAATGCTTCATTTTTTTCTTAACTTCTTTGTACAACATAATTCGTAATATAATGCAACACAGCAAGTGAGCCGTTTGAGAGCCGGCTCTCTTGAATGAGTTGAGCCGAAAAAGCCTGTTCTCTAAAAAGAGACAGACTTTTCACCACACTACTAGAGATCAGCGTGCCGACGAAAACCTAAACCTAAACAACATCTGCCGGATCTGCCTGACGAAACGTTTGGAGTGCGGTAAATCTTTGTTTAAAAAAAATGTAATCGGGTAATAATGACAATTTTGTGTCAAAAGAGTTGCGTCCCGGGGACGCACGTTGATTTGAGACTATGCGTCCCGAGCAAAAATGATGCGTCTACGACGCAGGGACGCGGGCAAACGAGAACACTGGATTATTAACATGTGTCACTGAGTATGTTGTCACTGTAGCATGCATTTTCCAGCTAGTCTTATTAGTTAATCATCGCATCATTACTTTAATCATTGCATGATTTCTTTAGTTTTTAAAAGATAAACTTCATGCTTATCCACACAATTAAGTGTTCACTTATTGCATTCACTTAAAGGTTCAATGTATCATTCATTCAGTACTTTTTGAGTCTACTATACTCCTCTCAAAACATCTGAAAAGTCCAGTTCTTGTAAAGTTCTTTCTCGATTGCACAAAAAACATCTCTGTTAAGTTTCATTTTCCAGCTATGTTTCACTTTTATCCATCCACGTGCATTTCCTACAAGACAGTGGTGAGCAATGTTCCCTCTAATTTTCCTTACGGGTCTGAGCGTTCACACAAAGTCGGTGTGCAACGCTTGAAACAACAGCGAGCAACCGTAATTCCAAGTGTGGCAAGATAATTAATTATCAAACATGTCCAAAATTTGACATCACGTTACATTTTGCTGAGTTTCCGGCAATGCAAACTTATTTTTTTCTTTTGAATACATTGACTCATGTACTATTGCGGAGGTTGTTCGGCCTACAAACGTCGTTTGTTCTTACAATGCTTTCACAAGATATCCGTTTCTTTTTATTTCCTGATATATTTTGTCGCATAATATTAACATTTTTGGGGGCTCATTTAGTCGGTTGTAAGATACAGAACTGTACTAAATCACATTTTTTAGTGGAAGTACAATGTTGGCAACAAGATTCACTTGATAGAATTGGAAATTATTTGAATGCAACACAAACTTGTTCTTCTTTTTTCTGTGTTTTTTTCCACTTTTTTTAATTTCCTTTAAAAAAAAAAATCATTAGAGACTACTCTCTCCAGCTCTTTTTTTCTTAGTCCAAATACTCGATCCAAATCCTGGAAGTTGAACATGTTGTCTATGTCTACAGTAACATGTAACTGTATCAGATTACATTTTCAAAGTATCGGGATTGCCTTAAAATGCAGCGGTCTTCGGAGGATCTGGGTCACGGCAAGTGGATGGAGAACGATATCAAACATGACACAACTTAAAGCCTCTGAGCCAGTGTAGGCGGCAACATGACTCATGCTTTTAATATGATTGCTTCCTTGAGATGATTGCTTTTGTCATGGCACCTGGAGCACACAACTCACGCTCAAGCTTCTGCAGACAAAGCAATGGATTGTGTGTCCTGTGTCTTTGAGTGTGTGTGTCTTTGAGTGCATTGCATGGATGTGTCATGGAGTGCTCACGTGGATGCTAAGCTGCCTACTTAAGCTTTTTGACCATTGAGGAATGTCGATAAAATGTTTGATATAGTGTGCAACATTGTAGTGAAAAATGCGATGCATTCATTCATTCATTCATTCATTCATTCATTCATTCATTCTCCAAACCTTTTATCCTCACTAGGGTTGTAAAGGTAATGCAGCTGCCATTAGGCAGCATGCAAGGGACATTCTGGGTTGATTGCCAACCAATTATACATTTTTTTATTAAAGAAAATATGTGACTTTTATCTGTGCCTTCTGGTCATGAAAATATGTTGTGTTTTGAGATGCAAAAAAAAACGAAACAAAAACAAAAAACTCACAACATCTTTTCCTGTTGGCATACAATTGTGCTTATTTTTTATTTTTATTTTTTATTTCACTCCATCTTGAAAGTCATTTTGTAGAAAAACAGAAAAAATACTTTATAAATGTGGATCTGGAGTCGTCCAATTTCGTTGTCACAGCATATCCCATGTTGTAACAATGACAATAAAGGCATATTCTGTCACGGGGCGTGGTGGCGTGGAAGGGGACCGGACCAGAACAGAGGCAGGAGGCATGAAGGGAGAACTCAAATGCGTTGACGATCCATAGGTTTTATTTAATAAAATAAAAGTCGCCCAATACTCCGAGGCAAAACAGAACAATACAGAGTTCCTCCGGCACGAACTCAACAGGACAAGGCATAACAGACTAAAACAGGACAAGGCATAACAGACCGGGATTGTGGAGAATGAGTAGTAAACCAGCCCCCGCCAAACCCAAAATCCAGCCTTAAATAGCAGAACAGCAATCAGCTGATCTGCTTCAGCTTGAGTTCGGGGGCGTGGCATACTGGTCGTCATGGCGACCGTGACATATTCTATTCTATTCTATTTTATTCTATTCTATTCTATTCTATTCTATTCTATTCTATTCTATTTTATTTTATTTTATTTTATTTTATTTTATTTTATTTTATTTTATTTTATTTTATTTTATTTTATTTTATTTTATTCTATTCTATTCTATTCTATAATGTTCTACAATAACAGATGGCAGTTTGTTTTGCTCATTTTGGAGAACATTTGAGCAATTTGAACATCATTTCAAGTGATATTGTGTCTCCTGTAGAGTATTCAACGTTTGCAATGTCAGAAAACAATGTCAAACCTTGTGAGGTGAATACTGTGCTTGAAGTCAATCCCATAGATATGCTATCTGACTGATACTACTGGAATGTGAGGTTGGGTAGGGGGGGTTGGCTGCATTTGCACATCAACGGTTGCCGTCACAACTCCACCACACGGGTTCCGCCCCTCACAGGAGACCGGCTATACTAAAATTATAATATGGTGCTACAATAATTCTTGAAATTAAACATTAAAAAATCTATAATCAACAATATTTTTTTTTCTTAATTTCATCATCATCATTAGCCGTACCGCTTATCCTCAGTAGGGTCGCGGGGGGCTGGAGCCCATCCCAGCAATCATCGGGCAGTGGGCTGGGGACACCCTGAACTGGTTGCCAGCCAATCGCAGGGCACACAGGGACAGACAACTCAATCGCTCATTCACACCTAGGGACAATTTGGACCGGCCAATTCACCTGAAATGCATGTCTTTGGAACGTGGGAGGAAACCGGAGTGCCCGGAGGAAACCCACGCAAGCACGGGGAGAACATACAAACTCCGCACAGAAAGTCTGGAGCTGGATTTAAACCCACGACAGGTTCCCATGACATGAACTGTGCCGCACAAGCGCTAACCACTGCGCCGCCGTGCTGCCCCTTTTTCTTAATTTAAGAATTGTTATTTTCTGAAAAACTAGATGATTATGATATTATATAAAATATATTTTTCCCACATTAACTAGGCATTTTAATTTGATTTTACATTGTAATTATCTTACATTATTATAAATAATATTAAACATTAACATAAAAAAATACATAAAAATAAAAATAAAATGAGTGACATTTTGCTGATAGAATGATCTTGCAATGTATTGTGTGTATTATAAAAAAACAGAAAAAAAATAACATCAAACAGTTATCATGCAATCCTAACCAAAATTGGGCCTAACTTCACCTTTTTGGGTAAAACTTTGCAGATATTTCCTTTTGCATATGATATTTAATTGGTGTGTGACTCTAGAGACCCCTTGACATTAGTGCCCTGCAATTAGACCGTATCGTCAAGCAGTCACCAACCTCGAGCTTTCCCTGTCTGACGAGACCGGCAGAGTCGCTTAAGCAACTGAATTGCTCTGAGCAAAGTGCCTCCGTCACTTTAATTGCTATAAACTGGCGTGTATTCCTGAATGTGCACATTTGCCAAATGAAGGAGAACCAGGGAAAAAAATGCAGGCTCCAGCACCATTGTCAACAGTTTTTTTCCCGGCTTTCTATCAAAATAAAAGGGTTGCAGAATTATAACTCTGGGCACTAAGAGCTCTATAATCATTTTACTAACACAGCAAATATGTGTTATGAGGGGCCCATAATTATATATTACAAATCATTCCCTCCACCTGTGGATAGATATTTGAACTGTGCACATTTGTTCCCATCGTGCTATCAATTCAACAGTATGGAAGCCCAAGAGTGCCAAAATGAATAGAAAACAAACAACCTTTTGAAAAAAACACAGAAAAGCTAAATAACAGGTAATTATATAATGCAGCTTTTTTTTAATAGGGTGCCATCATTATGAATTATGTAGTGATAATAATAGCGCCCAAAGAAAAGTGATACTATACTATACTATACTATACTATACTATACTATACTATACTATACTATACTATACTATACTATACTATACTATACTATACTATACTATACTATACTCAGGGTTGAGTTGGGTTACTTTAACTGGATTACTTTCAATTACTTTTGGATTACTCCAATACCAAATATGCTAATAAAAACAAAATAAACTAAATATGAATAACATTATGACTCACAACAAGTGGTAAGCTTTCTCACCTGGCTTTGATCTCTTTGATCTCCGGCAAAACTAACATAAAATGTGACAGAAACAAAATGAAAATAAATCCAAACAGCTTGCCAACATCATTTTTGCCGTTCCATGTATTCCGTTACTCCCAAAGCCTGCACAAAATTTAGTATTTTTATTCATATTTAGTTTATTTTGTCTTTTATTAGCATATTTGGTATTGGAGTAATCCAAAAGTAATTGAAAGTAATCAAGTTAAAGTAACCCTACCCAACCCTGACTATACTATACTATACTATACTATACTATACTACACTACACTACGCTACACTGCATTGAACTATACTATACTATACTATACAACGCTACACTATACTGTATTGTACTGTACTGTAGCACACCTCACCACACGACACTATACTGTATTAAACTACACTATATTACACTACACTAAGCTACACTACACTGTATTGTACTATATTATACTATACTGTACTATAGTATACTATACTATACTATACTGTACTATACTATACTATACTATACTATACTTTTATGAATTATGATGATGAACATGAAAACTGATGTTAATTCCTGCGAGCAACAACAAAATACAGAGAAAACTGGATACCCCGAGAAGAAGCTGAAAAGAACGATTAGCTGGAGTTGGTCAGAGCTGGTGTCAATGGCTAACTTTAGCGGCATGATGCTCTCAAATGTATACATTTTAAATTAATTAATTAGAATATAATCTTTCTTTAATATAGGTACATATTTAATAATAACGGGACACTATTCATAAATCACGATATATTTAATGATGATAAAATGTTTAGTTAATGGATTTTAAAGAGGGTGAGAATGTATTACATATTAATAACACAATATTTTAAAAACAAGTAGTCTTATTACAGTTTTTTTTTTTTTTCAAAAGGTCGTCTTTCTTTATAACATTCTGACACTTTTAGGCCTCCATACATCAAAGATGGAGTTCATTAGGGAAAGAAAAAACATGTTTGCTTGTTGTGATGGATGAGCAGCCATACAAGAGTAATCCCTGGATTTCAAATTCTATTTATTTGCATGCACAGAGGAAACCCAAGCTGCAGAGGCCAAAGCTTTTTCAACTTCAGATGTAAATCATCCAACCTTAAAGCCTCCTTACTGAGATTGTAATGCAGGCTTTCTTTTGAAACCCTCTAAAGTATTTTATATTCCAAGATTGGAAAGCATTATAAAAATTGTTGATATTTAAACGTAATAACTATAAAATCATCCCAGCTATTTTTAACGGTCTTTAACACCACGGAAGCATGTCCTCTTATCGGGTTTCCCTTTAAAAAAGCAGCGAGACACCCATCAGGGGAGCCTTAGCAGGGAATTTAGGAGGACCAGGGTTGTAATTAGTTACAGTTACTAGTTACATGATTTAAAAAGTAGCCTGCAACTGTAAAAGTAAATCTAGTAACAGATTATTGTATTAACTCATGTTGAGGCCAACCACCCAAAACTGGTTTAAAATAGCTACATAATAAACTAAATAGACCAAACTGTGTTGATACTTTAAGGCTTGTGCAATATAGCTTTCAATAGAGGTGGGTAATACTGGGAATTTTTCTGTGGATCCGATCTAAGCAAATTCATAGTCATATCAACGGATTCTGATTGGATACTGATACTTTTGCTTGAAAATGTCATCATTCTCGAATAATTGAATCCTTCTCCCTTTGTCACGGCTGCCATGGCGCCCAATTGGCCCCGCCTGTGTGGTGCTAGCTGCGGCTCTTTGACAGATTGGGCTTTCCGTCTATTTAAGCTCAGTGCTCTCACTCTTCCTTTGTCAATCTGTCATTGAACCTCTGCCCTGCAAGACGTGGGTTTTGACTCGGTCCTGTTTCCTGTTGGTATTTCCTGTCCGGTATCTGATATCTGCTCAGACAATTGGTATCGATTTTGTCGGCCTCTGGCTTCCTGTCATTCCACGCTAGACTGCTGCCTAATGTGCATGACTCCCCATTTTCCGTAAAATAAAAGGTTTGTGTAAGAAGTTTTACGCATTTGGGTCCTGATCAGGTTCCGTTTCATGACACTCTTTAGTTAGTTTATAATTACAATAAACACAACCAAAATATATCAGTCACTAAAAATGTAATTTTTAAATAACTACATTGCAAACGTTAACAGTATAAAACAAAGATTCAAATATTTCTATTACTACTTTTTCAGAAAATAAGACAATATTCTCTAGAACTAAAATACCTTCCATTGCACAATTTATAAGATAAAAATGGTAATACCTATGAAATGTCAATCGGTTTTCTTTAGCTCCGGTGTTGGAGTGACAAGGTTTTGCCTTTATGTACATTTGTGGTGCTGCCACAGTAGCAGACCCATTGACCATAAAATGCACACCAGGCATTGTCCTTTTCTATTGTTTATAAAAAAGTCTGCACTGCGCTATTTGCTTTTGTCACATTTAGCATCCTGTAGGGAAGGACGCATTGATTTGGCCCTGTTTCTTGCCTTTCAGGCAAGATGCAGCAGCAGTTCCAACACTGACGAGGACTGACCTGTGCTTTCGGTAGCATCCAAGCTTCCGGCGAGCTGCTCGACCAGGCGTGCTCGGGCAGCGTTCCTGCGGTGCTTTTTGCCGTCGTAGTGCTGCTGAGCCATCAGAGGGTTGTTGAACCAGGCACCGCACAAACAGCAGTATTTGCCGGCTTCCTTGCCGCTGATTGCCGGGGCAGACGGAAGTGGGGGGCATGCCGTAGGGTCCGAGGGCACCGGGGTGGAAGGGGAGGAATCTGCGAGGGGTTGATAAAATAATATGTAAGTTAGCGCGAAAAACTGTATCTTTACAAAAACTGTTACCTGAGTGGGATGGATCATAAACCTAAAAGTTGCATTTTGTATGACATATTGAATTTATTTAAGACTTTCGGAAATACTAGTTCACATAACATACTGTCATGATTGCCGAAGTGAAGACACCTGTGGCAATCGTTTGCTGACGTTCACTTCTTAAGCGGTCAGCGTCCAGACAAGGACGTCCGATCGTACTCCTGTGTTCCTGTGTGTTTCGCCAGATTAGCAAGTACCAAAGACCACTCTCCTGTTTTGATTCCTGCCTTCGGTTCCGACCTGTTTCTGCATCACGTTTACGAGCTACTCTCCTGCCCTGGCCATCGACCTGCCGCTAAGACGTATTGATTCTGCCTACCTGTCACGGGACTGCCGTCCGTCCGATCGCTACGAACCTTCAGCTCCCGCTAAGAGAAGTGCCACTTCCGCGTCACGAGCGACCTGCTCCCCACAATCAACGATCACTGGATCGTGGGTGCCAGCTTACATCTCTTTTCAAATAAAACTAAGAAACTAACGCAATTGGGTTCCCGTCTCCGTTTCTGGTTCCTGAAACATACCACTTGCCTATAAACCTTAAGGTTTGATTATTTGAAGCACTATGTTAGGGGTGGCGAACAAGTTTGACACAAAGAGCCGAAATTTTCAATTGTGAGAGTCAAAGAGCCACGCACTGACCTGCCATGACAGACAGACACACACAAACACACACAATTAAAAACATATTATTTCCCATAACACACACCTCTCTTTACAATACGGTATTGTTCTTGAGTTGATTTTAAGGAAAGTGCCCACCCTCAATACACACAAAAAAAACTACCGTAAATTCCGGACTATAGAGCGCACCTGATAAGCCGCACCCACCACATTTTAAGAGGATAGCCGCTTTTGTACTTACACAAGCCGCACCTGTATATCAGCCGCACGCGCCCAAATTAGAATATATAACGTAATCATAAAATCAACCCAAACCCATCGTTGCGTCCCGCGATTTTGACTGAACACAGATTTCACAGTTCAAAATCCACAGCCGGCAAAATAACAGAAAACGATACCGGTACTTAACATTCGTTGCAGACCTGCAGAGTCCGGGTCCGGTTAAAAGTAATCCAAGGAAAAAAAGTGTATATTTCCAAAGGTAAGGGTGGGAAAAATATACATCCACTATTGTCTGCCGTGTCCACAAACACTCACCTTTACCGGTCCCCACTTCCTGTCATTCCCCGCGTCTGTTACACCCCTTCTTTTTAATTGGTCAGTGCAAGACTTATCAGAATAAGTGTCCAAAATAAATACAAATAAATACATTACAGAAATATACAGTTGCAAATACATATTATTCATGGTTACACATATTTACAGAGAAAGACGGTACACTGAGAGAGTTTTCAAAACTTTAATATTAATAATATAACTTTCATCCCAAACCGTGCCTGTGAAGGGTAGCAACACGCTCGCAACACAGTGAACCGAACTTTAAAAAAAAACAATCCATTCTTGCAGAAACCACGGTAAACCGTTCTCATCTACCTACTTATAATTGACGTCATCAAAGACATCTTCCCCAGTATGGGTAAGAGACTTTGTCTTATAGGCGACGTTCCACACTCCCGTAATCAAAAACATGCTAGCAGTAGCTCTGTTTCCTTCTTTATCGGACTGCTCGATTGCGTTTAGCTTGTAAGCTGCGTCATGTGCCTTGAATTCGAGCGCCGCTGGCGGCTGTTAGAAAAATTACATAAATTGGCCGCATCACTGAGTAAGCCGCAGGGTTGAAAGTGTGGTAAAAAAGTAGCGGCTTATAGTCCGGAATTTAGGGTAAACTTGAAACAAAGTAAAGTGCCACAGTATACAGAGAATATGATGAGGCAAAGAGCAGCATTTTCATTGGACAAGAGCCGCATGCGGCTCTAGAGCCACGTGTTCGCCACCCCTGCACTATGTGGTTATCAGAGGCAACAATTCCATCCACCTAGTTTTGGTGTCATTTACAATGAAAAGGAACAATTATAATCCAACATATTGAGAACTATTGTATAGAATTTGATAAAAAGAAGATAGGATCTTCCTATTTTGTGCTTTTGTCATAGAATGTCAATAGGAAACCTCATAATGAATTCTATTCCCGGACACAGGTTTTTTGGGGGGGAAAGTTAAAAAAGTATATATCTATAGTATTATCTATATATAAGTGTTCATTTTACCTCTGAAAAGTGATGGGTCCCAGGGATTCGCATGCTCAAAAATCTATGGGTCCCAACAGAGATCTATGGGTCCCGAAAATATCGGGTTATCGGGTTGAAATTGTAAATTGGCGACAAATATATAATATAAATCTACATATTCATTCAGTTTTAATAATCACAGTTTATTGGTAATACAAATCCGTTATCACTTCAAGATTTTTCTGTTCACAACAGTATTGTGCATTATACAAAATATTATTGCTGAAATACTTATATTAATCTATATTTCTATTCAGTTTTAATCATCACAGTTAATTGGTAATACAAAGCAGTTATCACTTCAATTTTTTTCAGTTCATGTATTCGTCGTGGTTTGCTGTTCCGCCATGGTTGTAATGCCTTCTCAAAATCCAATCCATTATCATCCTCCTCATAGCTTAACCAGGAATATAATTTAGTCCATTTTGGCAGAAAAGTCCTTTTCTTGCTAGTATTCTTTTGTTTATTTTCTTTCGTCGAATCGTTCGCTTCAAAACAGGTGTTTTCCTTGCCTTCGCGGTCTTCTGAAGAATTTCTCGTCGTTTTTTGGTGCCGGAATTATTGCCGTTGTTACCACTTTCTGTGTTATGTTTCGACTTATTACCGACACTGAATAAATTGCCATTTTTTTGTTGATTTGCAGCTAATTCCAACTGTTTTTTCGGAGGCATACTTCTCTTTCACTCGACAACCGCCACAACAATGATGTCATCTCGAAGCAACGAGATTTTGTTTACCGAGATCAGGAATGGGAATGAGTGTCAAAATCTTAAGCAGTGCTGATCTGATCGTTGAGATGAGAAAAGTAATACAAATGCAGTACTGAAACTGGCATAAACAATCATTGGGAAGAATGTGAACTTACCTGATCTATGGCAACTTGAGTCTTAGAAAAATTCAAATTCTTACTGTATTGTCGGGAAGGTTAACCGTTTTTAAGTATACTGTGTCTTATTATCAGATGTTTTATCTTGTTTCTCAATCAAAATTTCAAATCCTCTTTGAGATAGTCAAACTTATCCTGAAAAAATGGTTCGCGGCCACATGAATACTCTCAATTATAAAGACAAATTCAAAATATGAAAAAAAAACAGAAATTTAAATTAAATGTGTGCTTTTTAGAAATGTGTGTTTTTAACATGAATATGAATTTAAAACAGACAAAATTGTATTCATAATAAATGTAAATGTAATGTAACTTCACATTGTCATGATTTGCTAATTGCCCTAACCTGCTCTCACTCGTTCAGCCCCAGCTGCCACTCGTTCCCTAATTAGTCTTCCTCCTCCGTAAAGAACACAAAAATACAGCTCTTCATAAAAAATATTCTCTAGCTGCCCAAACAGAGCAAAAATATCCACAATGTGTATTTTCTTATGTAATTATAATTTTGACAGAAAGATGACAGTAGTTTGGAAATGGGGATGTTGGATCGCGGCCACAATGATGATGTTAATTTTATCCGTAAAAAACAGAAAAATACAGCTCATCATAAGAAATATTCTCTAGCTGCCAAAACTGAGCAAAATGATCCACAATGTGCATTTTCTTATGTAACTATTATTTTGACAGAAATATGACAAACGTTTGTTGGATTGCGGCTGCATGGATGCTGTTAATTATAACCGTGAAGAACAGACAATTAGAGCGGCCAAGTATGACACAAATTTGCTCACTGCAATACGTGACTGGAGATAATGAATTGCAGCCAAAAAAGTGCAGTTTATTTCAGGCAGGCCACAATGTTGTCAGCAAAAAAATAACACCAGGCCTGACAAATATGCCCACTGCCCTCCACTTCCTTGAACAAATAGAATAATCGATGATGAATAATGGAACGTGGTATATTTTTCAACACTATGAGGCTGCAAAGTACTAAGTGTACTGGGACGTAACAAGGCATTACTGGATCTGGTCCGCTTAATAAAATAAAAAAATATATTGTTAAAATCAAAATTGTATTAGCTTTACGAAGGGTTGCTAATTTGGCCATTTCAAAAAACATTTTTTGTCATGTTTACCGATGAGAATTACCTGTGCCCGCTCATTCGGCGCCAACCGCTGCGGGCTCTGATTGGCTCCCTGTCCCTATTTAATCCCAGTCTTCTCAATCCCCTGTGGTCAGTCCGACTGCGAACCTCATTGTATACTAGGCAAGTCTTTTTTCGACCCTAACTCCCACCTGTCCTATTTTTGCTCCTGTTTGTCGCCTACAACGACCTGTTTTGATCCCAACCACGTCTGCTCTCCCATCCCGGTTTACGACCCGTTTCTGACCCCGACCACGTTTTTGCGCTCTGTCCTGGCTATCGACCTGTTTTTCCGTCGCTGACACAGCCATCGCCCGCTACGGAAGTTCCACTTCCGTCTTCGGATCACAATCCGGTTGCGTCCAGCGAGCATCAGATCGCAGGCGCCACCCTTCCTCTTTCTTCCAATAAAACTGTGAGAAAACGTTACGCGATTGGGTCTACCCTGTGTGCTGGTCGTGACATTTTTAGCAAGATCAGAAAAATGATGCCAAAATGAGCAAAACATATCTATTTTCCTCATTTTGAATATGACAAAAACAAGTTTTTGGCAGTATAAATCTGCTTCAATGACAGAACAGATAACCAATTTGGAAATGCGCCTTAAAGAAAAATAAATACATTTTCTGTAAGTTATGAAATATCAACCAGAAGGACATTTGAATTCTGAATAACTATCCTGTGGTACGCTCAAAAACTACTTTTTCTGTGAATACATAACCCCAACCTGACCTGAAAAAAATACAATCCTGGTAGAAAAATACATTTTTAAAAATGTATAAACCAAAAGGCGAAAGAGATCATCCGAGGTCTATGCGCTTTGTCTCGTTCTTCCACCGCCGTTGGTAAATATTTAATCTGATTATGAGTAAAAATAATGTTTCTTTTACTTTGAGTTAATATCGGAGTGTGTTACCTTCAAACAAACACAATTTCGAAGATCCACTGCACCCAGCTGTTTTTTTTTTTTTTAACTTGGGGGTTAAAGTGCAATCGATCGTATTGAGCCTCACGTGTGAAACACAGATGAGGGTCACCTGAAGGTCGTTGGCCCTCCTGAGAGCATCCTTCAAGAAACTCCTTTTCTCTTGAACCCTTCCTTCAGAACCTCCTTTTTCTCTTATCTCTCATCCCTTTCCTCCATAAGGAACTTAATTTGGACCCACGGGTGACCACTGCTCATGACATGACACTGGTTGCCATGGCGATTGTCCATGAATAGCAACCAGTGATGACATGCCTATTGTGTGACGTTTGTCCAGTGCGCATTTATTGGCGTTTGAATCCAAGCTCCCTGCTTTTGTGAACCCCAGAATAGTGTAGTGAGGTTCAGCGCATGTATATTTGGACGCCAGAGAGTCAGGGGGGGTGTTGAAGTCCAAAGCCGAACGGCGTGATGAACGCTTATAACGGCAGATGGCTTTTCCAAATGTGGCGAAAAGCCATCTTCTGTGCGACAGCGTACCTCGCGTTATACTCTGTATCACTTGAGAGTTCACACAAGGAAAAACAAAACCCGTTCATTAGTCATAACACCGCTGTCGCACATTCGGTTTATAAATGATGATACTGTAATCCCTCACGACTTCAAGCTTTGTACAATGTGCCCTCAGTGCATCACAGTTTAGAAAATATTCCGCGATCCGCTATCCCGGATCGCATATTGCTGCGAGCGGGGGTCAGAGGAGACGATTTTTATCAAAGATGGCTGCTCTTTTTTGCCGTCCTGTCAAACAGATATTGAACTGCACTTGTGCGGCAGCACTCTGTTAACCCCAAGTCCATATCGCTAAGAGCGAGGACTGGCAGAATACTTGTTTTAAAGTATGGGTCATTGAGGCCAGCCCTAAATGAACTGCACTAAATTGGCCATGATCAATTATCCCCTATTGCTTAAAGCAATGGCCAAAAGAACATGTTTGTGTTATGCGTGGCGACTCATGTTTCTGTTCTTCCACTCCAAATAAACTGCTTATGTGCAGCCGTGCTCTATTAACCCAATTTGCATTTTGAAACAAGCAGGGACCAGCAAGGCAGATTTTTATGAGGTCCGGTGGCTTTTTTTTCCTATTCCTTGCACTCAAAAGTGAACTGCACTCATCCGGCCACAGCATGTTCCTGTGAGCAGGGAAGGGTAGAAGGCATGGGGAGTGTGCTATTCTGGCCAGTCTAAAATGAACTGCACTGTTTCACCAAAATCAATTGTCCTCTTTCCATTATTGATGAGGGGGAAAGCCGCAAGAGCAAATTTCACAAATTTTCAATCTCAAAACAGCACCCATGCGACCGCAATCCACAAATCCCCTGTCGACTATTGCAGTGACCAGGGACAGGCAGAGTACATATTTTTGGTTCAGACTGCTCAAACGTTCCCCTGCAGCTAGCCCAAAATGGATCACACTGTTTTGGCCTCGATCTACAGGGAGTGCAGAATTATTAGGCAAATGAGTATTTTGACCACATCATCCTCTTTATGCATGTTGTCTTACTCCAAGCTGTATAGGCTCGAAAGCCTACTACCAATTAAGCATATCAGGTGATGTGCATCTCTGTAATGAGAAGGGGTGTGGTCTAATGACATCAACACCCTATATCAGGTGTGCATAATTATTAGGCAACTTCCTTTCCTTTGGCAAAATGGGTCAGAAGAGGGACTTGACAGGCTCTGAAAAGTCAAAAATAGTGAGATATCTTGCAGACGGATGCAGCACTCTTAAAATTGCCAAGCTTCTGAAGCGTGATCATCGAACAATCAAGCGTTACATTCAAAATAGTCAACAGGGTCGCAAGAAGCGTGTAGAAAAACCAAGGCGCAAAATAACTGCCCGTGAACTGAGAAAAGTCAAGCGTACAGCTGCCAAGATGCCACTTGCCACCAGTTTTGCCATATTTCAGAGCTGCAACATCACTGGAGTGCCCAAAAGCACAAGGTGTGCAATACTCAGAGACATGGCCAAGGTAAGAAAGGCTAAAAACGACCACCACTGAACAAGACACACAAGCTGAAACGTCAAGACTGGGCCAAGAAAAATCTCAAGACGGATTTTTCTAAGGTTTTATGGACTGATGAAATGAGAGTGAGTCTTGATGGGCCAGATGGATGGGCCCGTGGCTGGATCGGTAAAGGGCAGAGAGCTCCAGTCCGCCTCAGACGCCAGCAAGGTGGAGGTGGGGTACTGGTATGGGCTGGTATCATCAAAGATGAGCTTGTGGGGCCTTTTCGGGTTGAGGATGGACTCAAGCTCAACTCCCAGTCCTACTGCCAGTTTCTGGAAGACACCTTCTTCAAGCAGTGGTACAGGAAGAAGTCCGCATCCTTCAAGAAAAACATGATTTTCATGCAGGACAACGCTCCATCACACGCATCCAAGTACTCCACAGCGTGGCTGGCAAGAAAGGGTCTAAAAGAAGAAAAACTAATGACATGGCCTCCTTGTTCACCTGATCTGAACCCCATAGAGAACCTGTGGTCCCTCATCAAATGTGAGATTTACAAGGAGGGAAAACAGTACACCTCTCTGAACAGTGTCTGGGAGGCTGTGGTTGCTGCTGCACGCAATGTTGATCGTGAACAGATCAAAGCACTGACAGAATCCATGGATGGCAGGCTTTTGAGTGTCCTTGCAAAGAAAGGTGGCTATATTGGTCACTGATTTGTTTTTGTTTTGTTTTTGAATGTCAGAAATGTATATTTGTGAATGTTGAGCTGTTATATTGGTTTCCCTGATGAAAATAAATAATTGAAATGGGTATACATTTGTTTTTTGTTAAGTTGCCTAATAATTATGCACAGTAATAGTCACCTGCACACACAGATATCCTCCTAAAATAGCTAAAACTAAAAAAGCCCCACTCCAACTTCCAAAATATTCAGCTTTGATATTAATGAGACTTTTGGGTTCATTAAGAACATGGTTGTTGTTCAATAATAAAATTCATCCTCAAAAATACAACTTGCCTAATAATTCTGCACTCCCTGTATTATCTCTGGTCCACTATTGCTGAAAGCAGGGGTCAAGAGAGCCAATTGGTCATGCATGGCAGCTTTTGTTTTTAGTTATTTTCGCCTAAAACATACAGCATCCCTTTGGCCACGATCCATTATGCCCAATCTCATATTGCTGCGAGGGCCACCGACTTAATGCACTTTTGTCAGGAAGAATGCCGTTCTGACCCATCTAAAATAAATGTCCCGGGTGTAGCTGTAAACCATTATTCCTGGTTGTCTAAGAGCAGGGCCCAGTCGAGCACATATATTTTTCAAATCAGTACTCTGAAGCAAGCAATTGTGGCTTGCTCAACACCAACTGGACTGTTTTGGCTGAGATCCACTACCTAAGGTCGAATTTTGTTGTGACCAGGAGCTGGTAGTGCACTGGCAAAAATGATTGAGTTACTCTGCAGATTTTTGCATATCCTGGGAGCTTGGGGGTCCCATTAATAATACCTTATACATTTTTTAGAGTTTCCTAATACATTTGGATAATCACAGACGCTGGGGAAATAATAATTAAGCATTAAGGGTCAACCCAGTTCAACTCCCCAATACTGTTATCAAATATTTACATAACTATTTTTACACCCGAACTGCCTCGTATTGTTTTCTTGCAATCTTGGCCTGAAATATCAAACGAGTCACTCCAAAAATATCTCCATCGATTTTGAAGTCTGGGAATTAATACCTGCAGTGTGAATGCAACTTCCATAACCCCATGGAAGCAAAGCATTGGAGTTAGAGCTGTTTTCTATTCTTCACAGTAGACACATATCTTCACTTCACCACCGCCACTCTCCAACCAAGCTGTAAAGCTCTCACTCTGCCCCTTGTGCCCCACTCCGTGAAAATCACTTACTTCTGCTCCAATGTGCAGAGATCACAGTCACGAGAAAAGACAGGGTGGGAAAACATGAGAAGAGGGTGTGTGTAGAGAGGGCAAGATACATCCAAGAATTTTTACCTTTCGCATCACAGAGCACACGCTCACCACTATGAAGCACAGAGATTTACATTTTATTTTCCATTGTAAAACTAAATACCAGTAAAAGGCCATAGGGATTTAGTTTCTAATTGAGATTTATGGCGCGCCAAAAAGAAGTGAAAGGAACACCAGTACGTGTAATAAGTGGAACGAGAAGCCGACGGTATTATAACGATCGGCTTGCAGGGTTTCTATTAGCTCACTTGGACTAAAATAGACGATAAGCGAAAGGGACTCCGTGGATCTCAGGCCGCATGATAGCACCAACCATTTCTGGCGCTTAAGAGCGGAAAATAAATCAGCGCCTTCTTACTGACACAAATGTATTAGCACATTCATTAGGAAAACAGATCTGGAGGAACCAGGTCTCAAGTGAGGTTATGATATCAAGAAACACTTAGAAACTGGACAGACTTTGAATTGGAGTCAAATAGTCTACAGGGTCCTTGGGTTTAAATAAATTGATACATGAATGCATACATTTTACCATTATCTATTTCATCTCATCTCATCTCATTAGCCGTACCGCTTATCCTCATTAGGGTCGCGGGGGGGCTGGAGCCCATTCAGCCATCTCTGGGCAGTGGGCAGGGGACACCCTGAACTGGTTGCCAGCCAATCGCAGGGCACACGGGGACAGACAACTCACTCGCTCAGTCACTCCTAGGGAAAATTTGGACCGGCCAATTCACCTGAAATGCATGTTTTTGGACTGTGGGAGGAAACCGGAGTGCCCGGAGGAAACCCACGCAAGCACGGGGAGAACATACAAACTCCGCACAGGAAGTCTGGAGCTGGATTTGAACTCATGCAGGAGGTTCCCATGACATGAACTGTGCCGCACATGCGCTAACCACTGCGCCGCCGTGCTGCCCCATTATCTATTTATTTCACATATTTATTAAATAAATGCAGATTTAAAACAATTGCAAACCAAACCTTAATAGAAATAGATAATAATAGAAATAATTACAGTTAAAACTACATTAAAAAAAAAGAGAGAGAAATACAAGATAACGACTATTTTTATCTATTATAATTTATTACTATTGTTGTTCAGCAGCTGAAAAACATTTAAGGTCAAAATAATTGAAAAAAGAGCCTCTATCCACATATTTATTCTGCCTCCATCTCATCTCATCTCATCAGCTGCACCGCTTATCCTCAGTAGGGTCGCGGGGGTGCTGGAGCCCATCCCAGCAATCATTGGGCAGTGGGCAGGGGACACTCTGAACTGGTAGCCAGCCAATCGCAGGGCACACGCGGACAGACAACTCGCTCACTCATACCTAGGGACAATTTGGACTGGCCAATTCACCTGAAATGCATGTCTTTGGAACGTGGGAGAAAACCGGAGTGCCCGGAAGAAACCCACGCAAGCACGGGGAGAACATACAAACTCCGCACAGTAAGGCCGGGAGCTGGATTTGAACCCACGCAGGAGGTTCCCACGACCTCAGAACTGTGCCGCACACACGCTAACCACTGCTCCCCCGTGCTGCCTTATTCTGCCACCACTCTCGCCAATATTCCACTGGGGATAGAGGATCGTGGCCGCAATCATGCATTGTGTTTCAGTTCACAGTGGCACCCTTCAGCAACCTGGACATACAAAAATGCACTATGCCGGCCCCTGCCGTTAGCAATGGTTAACCGGGGATAATGGATCGAGGCCACTATCGTGCACTTTACTTTAGTCAGCCCAGAACGGCATGAGTCTCACGAAAAGTGCCTTTTGGAAAAAAAAAACATTGGTAATAATGGATCTAGGCCACACAAGTGCAGTTCATTTTTGGCAAAACTACAGTTATGTCAAAAACAGAGGTGCCCGGTCCGACAGAAGTGTGGTTCAAAGCTCCCGGCTAGCAGCAATATGCGATCAGGAATAATGGATTATGGTCACACAAGTGCAGTCGACTTTTTGGGGTGAATGGAATGGCAATAAACAGCCGCCAGGCCTGACAAAAATGCCCCCCCCCCGCAACTATATGTGACTAGCTATAATGAATCACAAGTGCAGTTCACTTTTTGATAGGCAGAGCAGCAAAAAAGAGCCACCAGGCCCAACAAAAGTGCATTTTGCCGATCCCCACTCACACCAATATGTCGTCAGGGAAAATGGGTTATGGCTTTTGGGTGGAGAGAACAGCAAAAAAGCAGTGAAACCTGACAAAAAATGTACTCTACTGCTCCCTGTAATATGTAACCAGGTGTAATGGATCACTGAATATTTTTCACTGAAACCACGGGGTAAGAAGTACAAATAAGTGAGGGATTACAAAAAGTCTCCCTAGGATACACACACCATATAAAAGTAAAGAGAGGCAGATTTTTCGAAAATTATTGCATTGGGATCCATTCATTCAGCTAAATATTTGTTCTAGTTTGGCGCGGCTAAATGAAGCAATGATAACTTCTAAACTACAAATCCCATCATGCAGCGCTTCAGCTGCCGCCGCAAGACCAGGATTATTCCTGCAGCAATCGAGTAGCGCAGCCACTGCTAAAACTAATTACGAACTAATCTACTAACAAAAAAAACAAGTCGGCCATTAATAGTGAATTTTAAGTGTCACGCTGCAAAGGAAGGCTAAACTGAGACCAACAGGGGGCGTTTCTAGTGGCGTGGATAACGTGGAATGCTAAACCATCACAATGGCCGAAATAAAAACGGGTGCTCAAAACAAAACCTTTCAATATGATTTTTTAATTTTTTTTTATTGAAAACAAAGTATGTGTGTCACGACCAGAACAAACGGTGAACCCAAGTTATACTTTTCACACAATGCTTTATTGAGGAGCCGGGGAAGTCAGGGAGAGGGGAAATAACAGCGATCTGGTGCTTGCTGAACAGGTGGAACATGATGCCCCTGCGGTCAATGACAAATGGCGACGCGGACAGGCGGGCCCGGAGAGCGAAGTGTGATTGTGGATCCGAAAAGTTGAGTAGCCGGGACGGGAGAACATACAGTGATCTGGGATCGGAACATGTCGGACAGCCAGGACAGGAGAACGAAGCGTGGTTGGAGATTGGAAGCAAGTTGGGTAGTCGGGATAGAATCAGGCAGAATACGGGTAGCCAGGACAGGAGAACGGAGCTTGAACCGGTGATCGATTCAGGAAACGGAATCAGTCAGGATACAGGTAGCCAGGACAGGAGAACGGAGCTTGGATCAGGGATTGATACAGGAAACAGAATCGGGCAGGATACGAGGAGCCGGGACAGGAGGATGGAGCTTGTATCAGGGATCGATACAGTAAATTGAATCAGGCAGGATACGGGTAGCCGGGACAGGAGAACGGAGCTTGGATCAGGGATCGATACGGGAAATGGGTCAGGATCAAAAGAATCAAAATTGCTTGAGGTTCGCTGACGCACTGACCAGGAGTGAAGGAGAATGACATGCTAAATAGGAGGAGGACTAATTAGGGAATGAGTGGCAGCTGGGGCTGAACGAGTGAGAGCAGGTGAGGGCAGTTAGCAAATCATGACAACGTGAACTTATTTAATGTTTACATTTATTCTGGAATAATATTTTTGTCTGTTTTGAATTCATATTCATGTAAAAAGCCCACATAACTAAAAAACACACATTTAATTTATATTTCTGTTTTTTTTTCATATTTTGAATTTATATAGTTTTGACGGAATATATTTCTATGGAGAGTAAAGTATGTTAAGTTATTTAATGTTTGTTTTGGAATAATATTCTTGTATGTGGGCAGCACGGCGGCGCAGTGGTTAGCGCGTGTGCGGCACAGTTCTGAGGTCATGAGATCAAACCTCCTGTGTAGAGTTTGTATGTTCTCTCCGTGCTTGCGTGGGTTTCCTCCGGGCACTCCGGTTTCCTCCCACATTCCAAAAACACGCATGTTCAGGTTAATTGTCCGGTCCAAATTGTCCCTTAGTGTGAAAGGGCAATTGAGTTGTCAGTCTCTGTGTGCCCTGCGACTGGCTGGCAACCAGTTCAGGGTGTCCCTTGCCCACTGCCCGAAGATAGCTGGGATGGGCTCCAGCACTCCCGCGACCCTACTGAGGATAAACGGTGCAGATAATGGATGGATGGATTCCTGTCTGTTTCAAATGCATGTTAATGTTAGGAAAAAACATCAAGTTCTAGTGTTTTCAACAAATGTTTCTCCTTTTCGGCCCGAGACAAAAGGTGTGGTATGAGTTTCGGCCCTCTGTGCAAATGAGTTTGACACCCCTGTCGTAACGTTTACACAGGCTGCATTTCTTTTTTCTCGTACGCTGAACTTTAAAAGAACAAAAAGAAAAACGCACCCCGAAATCCCAGAAGATCTCCTCACCCGATGCCTGTTATGTAGCTGGCAAGTCAAGCACGAGCTAAACGGAGTAGGTACAGCGAGTGTGTGTTCATGTGTCTCGTCACATTGATTGTGCATCAGCGAGTGAAGGCTACTTTGGACTTTGATCCCCGATAGAACGCTGCTCTCTTCTCCCTGGATGCCTTCTCCTGTTGCACTCTTATAAATTGTTTGCTTTCCTCACACAGGTTGGAGGGAAATGCAGACGAGTGGCACGCCTCCAAAGTAGGACAAAGTTGAGGAAGAAGTCACATTAATACTGTGTGTTTTTTTAATAAGTGCGGCAAATGCTTGCTCGATGAATTGTGACAGTAAATCCAATTATAGTCACATTATGTGAAGCCACCCTGGGGACGACTCACCGCGTCCCAAAAATCCTGACTTTGAACAAACATGAATTCATCTTCATTACACCTTCCAAGATTTCCCTCTTGGGCGTCACTCGTGTTTGCAGACTTTATATGTCCCCCTCTCTGAAGCCCACGAGACGTTTTGACTTTATGGTTGACTAAATATGTATATAAAAGACGTGCTTTTTACTATATTTGTTTATAGTGAAGAGAGATGTGAAATCACACAATAATTAGCACTGTATGCTTGTTCCTGTCATGGTTGCCATGGCGCCCAATTGGCCGCACCCCTGTGTTCTGACTCCCTCCTCTTTTGCTGTACGTATTTCAAGTCCGGTATTGTTCCTGTTTGTTTTTGTCCTGTTTAATTTCGGGTTCCAGTTTTGTTTCCGTCTGTTTTTGTCCTGTTTGTTAGTTTCTCCAGTTTTTGTTCCAGTCTAGTTTAACTGTTTATTTTCGTTATCCTGATTCGTTATCGATCTCGTCGGTCTCTGGCTTCGGTCTTTCCACGCCAGACCGGCTGCCTAACATGCATGACTCCCCATTTCCCGTAAAATAAAAGGCTTGTGTGAGAACGTCACGTGATTGGGTCCTGATCCTGTTGGAATCCGATTATTGTCTAAACAGATACATATTACGAGCTTGAAATGCAGACTGGGCGAAAGCTTTTACGTGGAAAGTTTACAACATAGAAAGCTGACTTTAATTCTGCAGTAGTAGCAAGTTTTTATGATTAAGTTAATCTGTTTTTGTTGAAGACACATGTTTTTTTCCCTTATGATTAAATCATCTGTCAACTTGTACGTCATTTGTCCTGTTCATTTCCTTAAAGCTTCGGTGTCTAAATATTAGCATCATCCATATTTATAGCTACCTGAAATTTGCTATCCATGCACCCCTATTAAATATGTAATTGACCAATTGCTACATTTGCCCAATGGAGTTTCCTCTATATGCATCAATATTTTTATATTTATTAATATTTTTTTAAGATGCACAGCCAAGATAACGTCACTTTATAGAATCGAGTGATACTATTATCCCTTGTATCACAGTTGGCGCTTGATTGGCTAGATTGTCTCTCCCCTTTATAAACACCTCACCCCCTTTGGTTCCATGCTAGTTTGTTGTCTTCCATGTCACATTCCAAGCACAAGCACACTTGTTTCAAACTCTTGTTATTCCAGTGTATCGAACCCTTGCCACAATATGCACTCTGAGTCCCGCTTATCTCGATCTACACTTCCACTTTCTCGCTTTATTTGGTCACCCACTTCCTGGGTTTAATTACCACTCCACAACTGGTGTCACTTGTCCTGATTACCCTCCAATCACAGCTCTCCCTCTTCACTATCTAAAAACTATGTCTCTTGGGTTCTGTGCTAGTTCGATATCCTTCATGTCACGCCCCAAGAACCTTTGTCTCAGCCTCTTGTTATTCCAGTGTACCGGACCCTTTACTGCCGTTACAGATCATGAGTACTGCCGGGCGGACTCTTGAAATGGTGCCTTCACTGTATGAGTTTACTAAAACTCCGAACCCTCGTTTATTGCTTGGATCACGACTGTTGCCCCTCTACCTAAATTACCATGTACTTAACCCTGACCACTGTTTACTGTACAAATCTGTGTTTCTGAACTTTGCTTCTGCGCCACCTCGTGTAGGTTCATGACAAGTAACACCCCAGGTAACATTATAATATCTTATCAAGTGTATATCGGATACCTGCATTGGTGGGCTGCATGGTCAAAGCTCCGGGGCTGCTTGGAGTCTCACCAAGCACAAGGCGGACTCTCTTGGCGTGGGTTTTTCCTTGGTAGTGGGACTGAGCCACGATGGCTGAAGTGAAGAACATGTTGCACAAAGTGCAGCACTTGTTTTTGTCCACCTCCGTCTCGTCGCAGTCCTGCAATAGGTCAGAAACAAGGAAAGCGGTAAGGAAACCAGTACAGGACGTAGGTACATTATTTTCGATCATGTTGGAACAGGACAAAAGCTGATTAAGTGGATGAGGCACAAAAATAAGAGATACTGCGGAGCTGACGAAAAAAATAAATAAATAAATACACCAGCACGTAAGCAAAGACAACAAAGCGAGCTTGATTTCTCTGGAGCGGATCCTTCTCTTTGTTCTTGACCATCTGGCGTAGAAGCTGGAACAGGATGCGGAAAATCTAAGAATACTCGGTAAACCCGGGGAGGCGGATTCATTTTATGTACAAAGAAGCGGTGTAAACACGGTCCAATTTACACACACACACACACGGACACACACCTTCCATCAAAACAGCTTTACCTGCAGTCCGAATTTTAAAATATATTCTTGTTGCCAGTTTTGTATTAGATTAAACATTAACTAGATGGTAATCTAGGTAAGGGATCACCAACGTGTGCCCGTGTTCACCAGGTAGCCCCCTGAAAACAAGTTGTTCCAAGAGCTTTTCTGAAAATAGCTCACCAGTCAAAGGTCAATGTCATTTTCTAGGATATTCGTTTTCTAACCGGCATGATCAGCGTCTTTGATGTCACGATGACTGATTAGTTTCCCCAGTGCCCGCTCGTTGGCGCCAGCCGCTATGGGCTACCTGATTGGTTCCCTGTCCTTTTCAAGCCCAGTCCTTTCAGTCGCCAGTTGTCAGTCCGTCAGCCAGGCATAAGGGAAGCACTTTGACTCTGATTCCCGTCGGCCCCGCTTTTTGCACCCGTTTTACCACCCGTCCGTTCCTGATCTCCCGCCTGTGTGTCTCTGGCTACAACCTGTTTTTCAACCCCGACCACGTTTGCTCTCCCATCCCGGCTTACGATTCGTTTTTGATCTCGACTACGGTTTTGCTCTTCTGTCACGGCTATCGACCTGTTTTTTCCGTCTTTGACACCGCCATCTCTCGCTTGGGAAGATCCACTTCCGTATTCGGAACACGATCCGATTGTGTGAGCGACTTGCTTCCCACGTCAAGCGAGCACCTGATTCCGTTCTGGTCGTGACATTCAAATAGCTGATCAATTCTACCAAAATGACTTTAAGAATTAACACACAATTTACAAATGCCAACCACTGAGTGCCCTTATACAACAAAGATGTTTTAGCTGGGGACTAATTGCATCGCTACTTCTAACAACAACAATATGGTAATAATCTAACAAAAGCGTAGTAACAGTATCGTAATAACGTGATACATTGTTATTTGAGAACTGGTAGTAGCCCTTTGCTGTCAAAATGCTCTATGACCCGGGATGTAGGTCAACTGAAAAAACCTGACTCTAATAATATAGAACTTAGCTCTCATTTTTGATTGACATAAGGGGAAAAAACCCTTATCATTAACAATGTATTGGGAATTGCTTGGGCCAGATATCGAATCCCAAATGCCCCCAATGAGCAGGTAGTAGCCTTGCTAATGTTGCTATCGGTTAGTTAGCATGTATAAAGTGGAAAGTATGAAGCAGATTGTAAAGCGCTTAGGGAGGTCTTCATTGACTTGAAAAGTGCTATAGAATTGCAGAATATTTACATTTACATGTGTCGGTCTTGGACTGATACTAGGGAATACTGCGCGCTATTTTTAAACATCATTGGTTGTGACAAATGCCGGACACCTTCTGTTAGGTGTGTTCTAACTGAAAGACGCTACTGAAATGAAATGAATGAAATGATCTGCATTTATATACTACAAAATATATAACACAAAAAAAAATTAAAATACATCAATGCTTCGTACATGAGCACCATTGGTATATGTATGTAATATCGGTACCAGTAACTAGGAGATGAGTACTCGTACAGCTAACTACCTAAAAAAAAACATAATTGAACACCTTGGGTTTTAGCGACTCCTCAAGGTGAAAATACTCAAAACAAACTTTGATCTGCGCTGAAAATATTTTACAAACAATCTGTAAAATAAGTTAAGCATATTTCCTAGTAGGTCAACAAGAAGATAATTTTGCGTTTTTTTTCAGAGAAATCTCAAATTCATCAACACAAATAAATGGTTAACATATATTTCTCCGATTACTGATATTTTTGTTTGTTTGAATACATGTTCCTTTTTTTAAATTGAACATACCTTTTAAACTAAATCAGAAACAATACATGTTGTTACAGATTTCTTTCATAATTTTATTTGAAATCTAATACCACGATAATATTGATAATGTTAAAAAGTACTATTAATTACAATGTGTTTTTTTTGGTGCCGCTCATGCCCCCAGTTTACCCTAATGTATGCTGCGCTCACTGCCGACATACAAAATTTGGCTACATTTTTTTAACGGTTTTGTATTATGTACTTCTTATAATATGTATCACATTTAATGCAAAAAGAAACCATTTCTCACCGTTTTTAATGCTGTCATGAACCAGAACAGGATCGGGACCCAAATACGTGACGTATTCACACAATCCTTTTATTTTGGAAATGGGGAGTCATGCGCGTTTAGCAGCAGTCTGGCGTGGAATGATAGGAAGCCAGAGGCCGACGAGATCGATACCAATTGCCCTCGTTGATATCGGAAGGATAGGGTCGATACCGGACAGGACGGGACGGGACAGACAGGATAGATAATGAAACAGGATATCTAAAATAAACAGGACGAATTAGACCGGAACAAAAACTGGAGAGAACAATAAACAGGACAAAAATAGATGGGAACGCAACTGGAAAAAAATATTACACAGGACAAAAATAAACGGGAACAATACCAGACAGGGAATGCCAACAGGGAACAAGACCGAGTCAAAACCCACGTCTTGCGGGGCAGAGGTTTGTTGACCGACTGACAAAGGAAAAAATGAGAGCACTGAGCTTAGAAAGGCAGAAAGCCAATCTGTCAATGAGCCCCAGTTGTCGCCAAACAGGCGGAGCCAATTGGGCGCCATGCTTAAAAAGGGACATACAATTATTTGCTTCAGTTATGAGTGTTTTGTAAACAATTAGAAATGTTTGTTTTATAAACAAATATAGAAGCAGGGTTAGGTAGGGTTACTTTAACTTGATTACTTTCAATTACTTTTGGATTACTCCAATACCAAATATGCTAATAAAAGACAAAATAAACTAAATATGAATACAATTATGACTCACAACACGTGGTAACCTTTCTCTCCTGGCTTTGATCTCTTTGATCGCCGGCAAAACTAACATAAAATACGACAGAAACAAAATTAAAATAAATCCAAACAGCTTGCCAACATCATTTTTGCCGTTCCATGTATTCCGTTACTCCCCAAGCCTGCACAAAATGTAGTCATTTTATTCATATTTAGTTTCTTTTGTCTTTTATCAGCATATTTGGTATTGGAGTAATCCAAAAGTAATTGAAAGTAATCCAGTTAAAGTAACCCTACCCATACCTGTATAGAAGAAATATGATATGTATATGCAGATGTCTGCATGTAAACTACTCATAAATACAATTAAAAATAGATTATATCGGTTTTCTCATGCATTGCCAAGGCATCGGATCGAGACTCCGTATCGGCAGATAAAAAGATTCTGACCAATCAATCATATTTGTGTTTTTCTTGCTGTACTCTGAAAAATACGGCCCAAAACGCCACAAGGTTAAAATATTCCATGCGATAAAACTCCAAGTATGACAGCGCGTCTGGTTTGCTGCGCTCCTTCGATGACAAAAATCTTCTTGACGAGTTCAGAGTCTCGTCTGCCTCCCCTGCTCACTTTGAGGAGTCATTTTGGTTTGTCGGAGGCTCCTTTTCACACCAGCGCTCCTGCTAGTCCAGGTGTCAAGCCGGAGGAGACAAACCTGGCCCGGGTCAAGGGAGGCGAGGGCCAAAGATGCCTCGTGCGACGCTTTCATGTGTGCGTGAAGGCTGTCAACGCCGTTCAGCATCACGCTCGTAAACGTTGAGGACACCTTCACCTTCCGGGCTTTGCTTCGTCTCAGCTGTCTCCGCTTTTTTTTTTTTTGCCTCTTTCTACTCAATCTCTTTTTATTCTGTTTGCATCATCCTATCCTTCTACCCTTCCTCTTTAGGCACCGGGCTCACTGTGTTTGTGTGTTGTTGGGAGCGATACTGAAAAAAATATAGCTACAGTTACTGGTTCTTACCATAGCGTAGGGGTGTCAAACTCATTTTAACTCGGGGGCCACACGATAGAACAAACATTCTGTCGGGGGCCGGACGAGTAGATTAAAGAGAAAGAAAAAGAGAGATGAAATAAAATGATATGAAATGATCTGCATTTATATAGCGCTTTTCAAGTCAAGACTTCCCAAAGCGCTTTACAGTGTGCTTCACATTTCCCAATAGTGGCCGTGCAGCCATGTAAGGCGCTAACCTGCTTATTGGGGGTATTAGGAGTTCAGTGTCTTACCCAAGGACACTTCGACATGTAACACGGAGGAGCCGGGATTCGAACTGCGATCTCTTTATCCCAAGACGAGCGCTCTACCTCCTGAGCCACTGCCGCAAAGCAATAAGAGAAAGATGGATGGAAAAGGGGAGAGGGCAGGACAAAGAAAGGAAAATAGAAGGAGAGAGCGTGAGAAACAAAAGATAAAAAGCAGTGAGAGAGGGGGGAAAAGAAAGGGAGAGGAAGAAATAAATCTAAAGAGAAATAGAAAGACAAAAGGAGAGAAAAGAGAAAAGAAAGCATGAAGGGTATGAAGAGAGAAAGAGAAAAGAGAGAAAAGGAAAAAAGGAAGTTAGAGCAAAAGAGGTTAAAAGACACAGAGAGAGAAAGAGACAGAGTGGGAGAAAAGGGGTGGAGAGCAAGAGAGAGAGAAGAGAGAGAGAGAGAGAAAGAGAGAGAAAGAGAGAGAAAGAGAGAGAGAGAGAGAGAGAGAGAGAGAGAGAGAGAGAGAGAGAGCAGAGAATACAGTACCAGTAATGACAATTTAAAACTCAATGATATACAGTAATAGCGAGTTAATAATTTCACATATAAGGCTCACCGCAGTAAAAGTCACACTGCAGGCCGAACTATCAAAAACAATTGCGACTCGAAGTCTAGAAAATATGATGTACACGTTTGGAAGAGTATCTCCATGACAAAAATCTAGTGCCCTCTTATGCTATGCTTGAAACAGCACCATTTGTAAGGTATATACTGGACTGTCTCAGAAAATTAGAATATTGTGATAAAATTCTGTATTTTCTGTAATGCAATTAAAAAAACAAAAATGTCATACATTCTGGATTCATTACACATCAACTGAACTATTTCAAGCCTTTTATTATTTAAATATTGCTGATTTTGGCTTACAGCTGAAAAAAACTCAAAAATCCTATCTCAAAATATTAGAATACTTCCTCAGACCAAGTAAAAAAAATAATTTTATAACAGCAAAACTAAATCAAACATTTGAAAATGTCCATTGATGCACTCAGTACTTGGTTGGGAATCCTTTTGCACGGATCACTGCATCAATCCGGCGTGGCATGGAGGCAATCAGCCTGTGGCATTGCTGAGGTGTTATTGATGCCCAGGATGCTTCGATAGCGGCCTTCAGCTCATTTGCATTTGTAGGTCTGGTGTCTTTCATCTTCTTCTTAACTATACCCCACAAATTCTCGATGGGGTTCAGGTCAGGGGAATTAGCAGGCCAATCAAGGACAGTGATGCCATGGTCTGTGCACCAGTTACTGGTGGTTTTGGCACTGTGGGCAGGTGCCAGATCATGCTGGAAAATGAAATACTCATCTCCATAGAGCTTTTCAGCAGATGGAAGCATGTAGTGCTCTAAAATCTCTTGGTACACAGTTGCATTTACTCTGGACTTCATGAAACACAGTGGACCAACACCAGCAGCTGACATGGCTCCCCAAACCATTGCTGACTGTGGGAACTTCACACTGGATTTCAAGCAACTTGGATTTTGCTCTTCTCCAGCCTTTCTCCAGACTCTGGCGCCTTGACTTCCAAATGAAATGCAAAACTTGCTTTCGTCTGAAAAGAGGACTTTGGACCACTCTGCAACTGTCCAGTGCTTCTTCTCCATAGCCCAAGTCAGAC
Source organism: Urocampus carinirostris (assembly GCF_059441175.1). Lineage (NCBI taxonomy): Eukaryota > Metazoa > Chordata > Actinopteri > Syngnathiformes > Syngnathidae > Urocampus > Urocampus carinirostris. The sequence goes on from NC_142361.1 coordinate 30,067,116, forward strand.
GCTTCTTCCGTTGTCTTGAGTTCAGAAGTTTTTTATTGGCTTTGTTTTGTGTGTGCTGCAACATCTTCAGCATGTATTTTTAATGATACACCACAGGCACACTTTCACAGATGTGCATTTTTCTTGCAGTTTGAGAATCAACACAAGGGAAAAAAAATCTTGAGTTTGCCACATTTTAAAGAGACTTTCAAAGAGTCTGAAGCAGGGGCCTCAAACTCAATAATTTGGGGTATTGGCCCAAATATAGTTTTTTTTTTGTGCAAGGGAATCTGCCACGAACAGTACGGAATAAGGACCCAATCGCGTAACATTATTCCTGGATTTTTCTTTTTAGTTTATCTCTCTCACTGTGGACATGCACCTACAATGACAATTTCAGACACCTCCACCATTTTAAGTGGGAGAAATAGCAAAACAGCAGGGTGTTTAAATACGTATTTTCTTAACTGTATAAGATGAGGTACTAATGGCTTTCTGGGGGGGGGTCATAGAAAAAAACATTTACCATAAATCGCATAACCACATGCAGGGTTGGGTAGGGTTACTCTCACTGGATTACTTTCAATTACTTTTGGACTACTCCAATACCAAATATGCTAATAAAAAAACAAAAGAAACTAAATATGAATAAAATTATGACTCACTACACGTGGTAAGCTTTCTCTCCTGGCTTTGATCTCTTTGATCTCCGGCAAAACTAACATAAAATGCGACAGAAACAAAATGAAAATAAATCCAAACAGCTTGCCAACATCATTTTTGCCGTTCCATGTATTTCGTTACTCCCCAAGCCTGCACAAAATTTGGTAATTTTATTCAAATTTAGTTTCTTTTGTCTTTTATTAGCATATTTGGTATTGGAGTAATCCAAAAGTAATTGAAAGTAACTTTACCCAACTCAGACCACATGTAAGAAAAATGGCTCACATTGCACATTTGACACCAATTTGGAAAAGGATTTTCACAAAAATCCCTTCAGCTCGATTTGTAATCCGATGCGCATAATTGCTTTACATATCCCAGAAAACGGAGGGAACTTTGAACACAGATGAAACCGAAGCTAGCATGACAAGGTAGCGGCGCCATTGATTTCTGCAGGTGAGAAACGTCTTGTTAAATCTGCGCCGTCCACAATAAAGTCGTCCCATTTCCATATTTATTCATGAAGGTGTCACAGGAGTCGCAGTGCAAGTCCCATCCATTCTTTGCTGTTCCTTCGTGCTCATTAGCATAGCTTCTTATTCTGCTCTAATGTGTACTTGCTGCTCCTTCGCTCATTTTTCTCACTTATTATTATCCCGTTATTCTTTCGCTGACACTTTATCTTCTCTCCCGTGGCCGCGAGACTGCTTGCACCGTCAAAATCATTTCCGAGAGAGATCAGCGGCTTAAGTTCCTGTCAAAAAAGTGAAGCGAAAAATGGACGGAGCGTAAAATGTGAAGTAGGACTTTTTGAGTTTACTGTTACGCTCATTTTGAAAAAGACGATAAACAATAGCAAGATTCAACGTTTGGACCCTATGTGCCAGTATCAATGGGGTATAATTTAGAGGTTTCTATTTTAAAGTAGAAGCCTTGCCAAACCTTTTAATGAATACTGTAAAGTTAGTTATTTTTAGTTGTGTATTTCTCAGACTCCCATGCTTAGAAATTAACCTGTTTTTCTATTTTTAATACACAAGTAATCATTCACACACACACAGTCACATTTCAAAGATCTACGGTTTTATTCACGTTTTTTCCATGTTTTTGTATTGTATTTCCATTTATTCACTGAGCATGTGCGACTTTTCAATAAACCACACCTACTGACCGGATTTTGTCAGTTCGGCCCGGGCAGCCAGGCAAAATGGCGACCGGCCAGCGCTCTCTGCATTCGCGAAGTAGATTAAAACTGTATAAATGCCTCGACCTGAATAATTTCGCCAGCAACGAGTTAATATCTTTATAAACTCCGACAATACTCCTGTAATCCCCTTGCTAATTCGTGCTCTGCGGCCTTAGTGCATTGTGGGTTTAAAAATATTCTGCAATCTATAATCTGATTGCTTATTGCTTTAAACAGGGACCAGCGGAGTGGATTAATTTCCTGGCCTTGCAGGTTTTTTTTTTTGCTGTTTTGTCCCCAAAATGTGAACTGCACTTTTTCGGCCACAATCCATTATTCCGGATTGAATATTGCTTGTATCTAATTTATGGGGGATTGGAACAGTAAACTTCAGAGCATTTGCAGCTTGTATACGATGTAGAAATTGCTTTTGAACAAGTTGAAAATATTGACTTTGGCTAAATGACATGGCTCTGCGTGAAATGCACTCCCCCTTCCAACCCAAACGCACATGTAAACAAACTGCTTTTTTTGCGATTAACTGTCACGACCAGAACAGATGGAGGACCCGGATGCGTACCGTTACTCACAAGTTTATTGAAATATAGAGGAAAGGCAGCACCAGCTATCCGGTGCTCGCTGGACGCGTGACCTAAGCCGCTCCTAGGATAGGAGCGTGTTCCAAATGCGGAAGTGGATCTTCCGGAGGGGGAGATTGTAGCGTAGTTAGACGGAAAAACAGGTCGTTAGCCAGGACGGGAGATCAGAACGTGGTCGGGATCAAAAAACTAGTGGTAGCAGGAGACAAACGGGGAAATCAGGAACGGACGAGCGGAAAACGGGTGACAAAACGGGACCGACGGGACTCAGAGTCAAAAATGCTTGCCTTGTGAAAACAGAGGTTTGCTGATGGACTGACAAGAGGCGAGTGAAAAGACTGAGCTTAAATAGGACGGGGAACCAATCAGGTAACCAGCAGCAGCTGGAACCAAACGAGCGGGCAGAGATGCGTGTAATGAGTAATCATGACATTAACCAGCGATTCAAAACAGTCATCTTCTGCATAGCACATGTAATTAAACTGTTATGTGTTTTACCATAAAACTTATCAAGGTGAAATGAAACGTCAAATTCTCAACAAATGAACCGGGAGACGAAAGTACGGAAGATAGGCTAAGACGTCGTTTTGCAAAAGTCAATATTTACAACTTGCTCAAAAGTGATTAGTAAAAGCTATACAAGGTGCAAATTCTTTGTGCTTTAATGTTCTATTACATATTCCACAAAATTAGATACCAAGTTCCCTCCTATTTAAACACATCACTCCCATTTACTCCTTGTCAGTCAGTCAGCGAACTTCCGCACATGCAAGGCAAGCAATTTTTGACTCTGGCTCCCGTCTTTTCTGTCCTATCTTGTTTCCTACTCCTCTGTCCCTGGCTTCCCGATCGTCTCCGGTTAACTGGCTTTATTCCGTCCTCCGACCACGCTCCAATCTCTCATCCCGGCTGCCCGACTTATTTCCATCCTCCGACCACGCTCCAATATCCCGTCCCGGCTGCCCGACTTGTTTCCGTCTTCCGTTCATGCTCATCAATGGCTTCTTGTTCTCCTGCCCAGCGAGCACCGGATCGCTGACGTTTGTTTCCCAGGCCCTGACTTCCCCGATTCCTCAATAAAGCTATGTGCGAAACGTTACGCCTTTGGGTCTACTGTCTGTTGTGGTTCTGACAGGGGTATGCTGAATCGTTTAGCAAATGTTAGGTATTGTTTTTCTAATACTGTTAGAAAAATATGTTTAAAATGAGGAACAAAAATCTTCCATCTGCTTTATCGGATATGTTTGCTCATTTCAAGTATGCTTCGCTAATCTTAGATGACAAAAACCAAAGTAAAATACATTTTATGATAAAAAGTGATACTTCTATTCAAATATGTGTTTTTTTTAATGTATTTGTTTGTTTAGGGCAGCACGGCGGAGAAGTGGTTAGCGCGTGTGCGGTACAGTTCTAAGTTCTCGGGTTCAAATCCAGCTATCGGACTACCTGTGCGGAGTTTGTATGTTCTCCCCGTGCTTGCGGGGGTTTCCTCCGGGCACTCCGGTTTCCTCCCACATTCCAAAGACATGCATTTCAGGTGGATTGTCCAAATTGCCCCTAGGTGTGAATGAGCGAGCGAGTTGTCTGTCCCTGTGTGCCCTGCAATTGGCTGGCAACCAGTTCAGGGTGTCCCCTGCCCACTGCCCGATGATTGCTGGGATGGGCTCCAGCGCCCCCGCGACCCTACTGAGGATAAGCGGTGCAGCTAATGAGATGAGATGTGTTTGTTTATTCCTTATTTTATTTATTTATTTGTGCCAACATTCGGAAATACCTTGCCAAGGGTTATATGTCACCTTTAAAACACTGTCTTGCATATCACAGGATAGGAAAAAACAAAAACCTTTATCTGTCAGCACGATAATGTAAACATACACACAGTGATGATGTTGATTTTCCACACAGGCTCCGCCGTTAGAGAACATAATTTCCTTCCTTTAAAGTAATATGCATGTTGAAAACTGTCAACGTGAGCCGTTTGGCCCCCCCGAACCCCCTTCCAACCTACGTACCCGACGTCTGCAGCTCTAAATATGTTGTCTCCTCCCGTCTGTCCTTCACCTCACAATAAGCTACTAATAAGCTATGTTTGTCTTTCTCTTCATTTTTGCTCCTGTGTTCTCCTGTTTTTCACAGTGCTGCGTTCATGCGCCTTGGGGCACATCACCGCTAAATATACACTTGAAGGAAGCACTCCTTTGGAGGGGTGAAGATGAGGTGAGGGGGGTGATCCAAACATTGTGTTTTTGACTGGTTCACAATCTCTTGCCTTTTTCCTTAAGTCTCTTGCGCAAAAGCTGTGTGGAGAATCGGTTAAAAACATGTATCACCCCGACCGGCTTTCATCTGCGAGCACCTTTATGACCTACTTTTTTTGCGTTTTTACCTCGTCTCTCAAACAAAACCGGCCACAGAAAGCTCAAGGCTTGGCTTCTCACACTGAGTAAACATTGGCATTTTCTTTGCTACATCCAGATATCTTAGCCCATTTCCATTGCATGCAAGGGGGTAATCAGGGGGAGAGGATAGGATCAGTTTTCAAATCGGGAATATCCATTCTTTTTTTAAGCTAGGAGCTACTGTATGTTTGCTTATTAGCTCGGAGGGATACTGATAAAGTTAGTTTATTCAATTTTGGACAACTTTAAAGGAGATTTCAGAGGATGCCATTTTGTTATTTTGGCTATTGCGCACTGCTGTTTGTTGTTTCGACTATTAAATCATTGTTGCGATCGGCTAATGATACTGCTCTTCTTTGACTCCCACAATATTTAGGACATGCTTTTGTGTCCTAAGAGATGTAATTAAAATACAGGGCCCAGGTAGAGCCTTCAGTTGCACTTTCTTATCTAAAAGCTCCGTTGCCTATCTTCGCTGCTAGGTTAAAATCCATTGATGTCTTCTCTCCTTGTTTTGAGTGTTTACTAAACTTTAAACTCAAGTCAAGTCAAGTCAAATTTATTTGTATAGCCCTTAATCACAAAAATGTCTCAAAGGACTGCACAGGACCACAATGGATAGATAGATAGATACTTTATTCACATTGACACAACTGCCTGATCATAAACCAACATGCGGGCAAGGAACATCTAAAAACCTCAGCGTGAGGAAAAAGAGAAACCTTGAGAAGGGACCTTACAAGTGGTATCCCCCTTTCAGGATGACCAGAGTGAATTACATTTAACATTACAGTACACAAACATAGTAAACACTAGGTAACATGTTGAAAATTTATCCGAAAAGTGCATGACAGCAGCGACACCCCCAGCCTGTAAACTAGTCCAGAAAGTCTATGAAGGCCACGACGCAGCTTCCCATCTCTGCCAGCTGGTCCATGCAGGCGTTCACATGCTTCAGGTCAAACTTAAACTTAAACTTATCAGATAGGTACCTGGGTCCCTCTTTCTATGGGTTTATCTCTTGTGGGAGGGCTCAAAGAGTTCAGGTTTGTAGAGAACCAGGTAGTAGCCATAGGATAGGTCCTTGGCACACTGATACATTGCTTTAGAAACTGGCTTTTGGGACATGGACTGTCATCACTCTGGCGGGGAAGGAACCCAAGCTGGTGTGTGAGATTCAGAGGTTCCGACTTTATATAGTCGGACTCACCTCCACACACAGCTTGGGCTCTAGCACCAGTCCTTTCGAGAGGGGTTGGACTTTCTTCCACTCTGGAGTTGCCTGTGGCAAGCGGTGCAGTGCCTGTTTGGGCATATTAGTTGCCCCATGGCTCAGCAACTGTATGTTGGTGTTCAACCCGGTAGGCGAGAGGGTAGCCTCCTCTTTGGGTGGGGAGACGGGTCCTCACAGTAGTTTAGAGTATCCAACGTTTGTGGAGTCATTTAGGGTGGGCTTGAGAGTGCCTCCTGGATAAGCAGATGAAAATGGATGGATGGATGGAAGGATGGATAGATTGAGGGAGGGATGGCTGGATGGATGAATGGATGACAGTACCAATTTTATAGGCATGCTTAAAATAGCAATTAATTTACTGTTCTTACTAAAATATCAATGTGTTAAAACCAGGTTGTAATTATTACAAGTAGCGAAAAATTGGTTCAGTCAACCACTAGAACACCTGCTATAAGAGCCATGAGTGATTTACATATGTCATTTATAGGCTAATTTTTAAATAATGTTGTAAAAAGTTATTGTGTATTTAAACGGACAGTGGGTATTATTTAGCACCTTCTAGTGGAAAAAACCTCATTAATAAAAGGTAACGATATTGTTTTAAATTTTAAATACTCGTAGTTTCATAAATTTGCATTTATCTTAAATAACACGAGCCTCATCGAGGGTGCTGACATTTTTGTTTGTTATCTTGTTGCTAAGGGTACCCAAAAATCTAGCGAATGGCTGGGGAAAAATTGAAAAATCGGTGCAGTTTGGTTCCTTGAGTCCCAGTAGTTTTTATTCATGTTTGTGCTTTTTATCAATTATTTTCTTGATCATAACACAAACCAGCAACATCCAGTCATCAAATAAAAAAACTCACTGTACTTCAAAGACACTGCTCATGTCAATGATTTCTCATGATAGTTAGAAATAAAATATCCTTGAAAATCTCAAAACCTTGTCAATGGTGAAGAATTTTTCAGAACCACTTTGGTAATAATAATAATACTTTGGTTTGCCACTCAAATTTGGCATCTGTGCTATATTCTATTGCTTTTTAGAGTTTTTTATTCAGGTCACGTAGAGTGTCTCATTTTTCTGGTTTATAGTCTGTTCCGCATTTGTGGAATTCCTTTGGCTGCTGGCATTTTGTCCACTCAACAGCAATTTTGGAACGCATCGGGTGGGGTGGGCCAGAGTGTTTAATTTTTCGGTTTATTCTTTTGGTCTTTAGATTTGGAGTATTTGTAGCAGGATCTGGCACACCATTTTAGTACTGTTTTTAATATTCCCAATTAAAATTACTTCATGATGGTGTTTCTGTGGTGGATTTTTGACTGAATTTGATAAGATTCTTTAAAAAAAGGTGAAGAACCAGTGATCTGGCTAAACAAATTGCATTTGATCTATCATCCAAATAGAAAACCACAATCACGTTCATTGTCTCAGAGAAAATCATATTATACAAAACATTTGAGAGGTTAAGCTCCAAAGGATCAGAGATCATTTGAATGTGGTCCGGCCGGCGATATTATTTCATCTTGTGAAACAGTCAAAAAAGTCCTGTTACTACCTATGTGATACGCTTATAACAAGAGGAGAAGACGTAAGATAACCTGCAAGGAGAACAGGGGATGACAGTACAATAAACTCTCATAATGCCAAATTGCACATCTGGTTAAAAAGGCCTCCCCTGAGCCTTTTCATTTATTAAATATCATAAGCAGATTATGCCTTAGGGGTGTAGCTATCAAAGAACAGGAACACATTGGCCGATAGTGACAATAATGTAAAAAGTGCTAATAGTCAAAATAACAAACAACTGCAGTATTAATTTTACCTCTGAAAAGTGATGGGTCCCGGGACTTGCATGCTCAAAAATCTATGGGTCCCAACAGAGATCTATGGGTCCCTAAAATTTTGTGTTATCGAGGTTGAAATTGTAAATCGGCGACAAATACCGGTATATGAATAAATCTTTAAATCTATACATTCATTCAGTTTTAATAATCACACGTAATTGGTAATACAAAGCAGTTATCACTTCAGATTTTTCAGTTTACAAAAATGCTGTACATTATACAAAATAATATTGCTGAAATATTAGTCTATATATTCATGCAGTTTTAATCACTTCACATTTTTCAGTTCATATATTCTTCGTGGTTTGCTGTCCCAGCACAATTGTAATGCCTTCTCAAGGTCTAATTGCAGCAACGGAATTTCCATAGCTAATTTGTGGTTTTCATTGTCGTTGTGCCGATCCAATGTGCTTTTCTGAAAGTTCGTATTGCGAAATGATTTATGCAATCCAGTTTTTTGTCACGCTGGGTGCATGCATCACAGAACATGTAGCCTCCATTATCATCCTCCTCATAGTGTAACCAGGAATTAATAATAATATTTGAGTCCATTTTGGCAGAAAATTCCTTTTTTTCTTGCCTTTGCGATCTTCTGAAGAATTTCTCCGCAGTTTTTTCGTGCCGGAATTATTGCCGTTGTTTCCACTTTCTGTATTATGTTTCGACTTATTACCGACACTGAAGAAATTATCAATTTTGTGTTGATTTGCACCTAATACCAACTGTTTTTACTGAGGCATACTTCTCTTTCACTCGACAACCACCAAAACAATGACGTCATCTCGTTTGCCGAGATCGGCGCGAGACCAAAACAACAATGCCGGATTTGCCTGACGAAAAGTTTGAATCTTTGTTTAAAAAAAAAATTCATCGGGAAATAATGACATTTTGGTATCAAAAAAGTTGCGTCCCGGGGACGCACGTTGATTTGACACAATGCGTCCCCAGCAAAAATGATGCGTCTAGAACAGGGACGCGGGCAAACAAGAACACTGCAACAGTGATGTATAATGGTCAAAAACGGCATCTAATGCAATCTCCTTTAAAGGGTCGAGTATTAAAAATAATCACCTTGTCACCTATTTATTACAGTTTTTCTTCGAAGTAAAACTTTTTTTACAACACTTTTGATATAGTTTCAACGTTTATGTACTTTAATTGAAGTGTGACTCAGAGGCATGACACAACACTATAATACCTGTAATAACTAAAATATTTTTGCACAAAACAAGCTACCCTTGAAGAGATGAAAAAAACAGACTTTGCAGTGGTGGGCAAATACATGTTTTTGCCAATGTTTGGCAAAATTATCATAAGGTTTGAGAGTTGTCTCCAAAACTCAACTACAATTTTGCTTTGTCATGTTTGCAATAAAGCCCTGCAATTGGCTGGCAACCAGTTCAGGGTGCCCCCTGCCCGATGATTGCTGGGATGGGCTCCAGCACCCCCGCGATCCTACTGAGGATAAGCGGTGCAGCTAACGAGATGAGATGAGATGTTTGCAATCAAAACAATAATAGTGCTTAGCACATCCGCTTTGACATTAGAAATTCTGTTTTGAAATCTCTATTGTGAACACTAACTGCTGTTCTATCTGCCAGCCCAGCCAGGTTTTTCCCCAGTCAAAGTCAGGCATGGCTAAACCCCAATTCATCCATGACCTTAAGAAGGACAAGCTAATGAATTGTGTTTCTTAATAATGTGCTTGGCTTGTTCGAAATAAGTAAACATATAGATCCTAGGCTATTAAACAAATTGAACAGCCTTGGATTATTCATTGAGTGTTGTGTAGGATGTCTGTCTTATTTACAGCGTCACTCATCAGATAAATGTGTGAAGGGAGTGCCAAAGAAGAAACAAACCTTCAAGCTAATAAAGTCATCCCTTGATGAATGTTTGTAAGCGGAATGTAAGAAAAATAAATGCGAAGAAATGTTACGAACCAAGATCTGACCGGCGTAATGCTTGAAAAAGTGTGAATAAGCGTTTGTGTATCTGGGGCCCAAATGAAGTGGAAGCCAGAAGGGGGCTGAGTCACATCTTCCTCACTTTCGAAGGCAGATGGAGACGCAGGTGTAATGCTATTTATTTATTTTCTTTTTTTCGGAGGGGGGGTTGTGCACGCCAACTTCATGCAAGCGCGTCATGTGGCGCACATGCATGTTGTATTTTCCAGGCAGCTTTTGCAAAATTTGTCACTGAAAGGGGATCGGAGCTCGCTTATGTATGCCACGATTTACGCTTCATTTGATCTTGAGGGAATGATGTTATGCCATACTAAAGTTTGCTTTATTTCCCATGCGAATTGTAATAAACTGTGTGATATAATTCAAGGCTAATGATATATTTGTGGTTTTTGATCGTGCAACTGTGTAAATACCAAATAATTGATATAGTTATCAAATATATACTCCTTCATAAATTTTTATACATTAATTTATATATTCTATTTTCAGCGGCATGCATATGATTACTGTGGGACTGTTGACTACTTCCCAGTATCTTGAAGTCAGGGGAGGCAGATAAGGGAGTGCCTCGCCTGTCATCATAGAAATATATTTCAGTAAACTCTCATTTATTGTTATGTTGTTTTTTTTTTGTCAATATTACTGATATGCTTCACCTGTGCCCCCTCCTTTGGCACCAACTGCCTCGGACTCTGATTGGCTCCCTGTCCCTATCTATTCCCACTCCCATCCGTCCCCTGTTGTCATTCCGTCTGCGAAACTCAGTTTACACTCGGCAAGCCTTTTTTTCGACCCTGTCTCCAACCTGTTTTTTGCTCCTGTCCGTGCCCCGGCTTTCAACCTTTTTTGTCCCCGACCACGTCTCCTCTCCTTTCCTGGGTTACGACTCGCTTACAACCTCGACCACGTTTTTGCTCTCCTGTCCCGGCTACTGACCCATTTTTCAGTTTCCGACACCGCCGTCCCTCGCCACGGAAGTTCCAGTTCCGCGTTCAGAGCGACCTGTTCCCTGCGCCCAGCGATCACCGGATCGTGGGGGCAACCTTTGCCATTCTTCCAATAAAACTGAGAGAAACGTACACATGTGGGTCCTGTCTCCGTTCTGGTCCTAACATGTTTAATCATTATACAATTGAATACACGGTTAGACATTAAAACCAAAGAACAAACACTTTTTACAAGCCCAAGCTTTTATTTAACAAAAAAAAGATACTTGTTTTTAATCGATACCTACTGACTTGGGAACTGTTTTGTCATTCAGAAATGCAGAAAACAATGCATGGTGAACATTTGTGAAGATGCTAGACCCTAAAAGGTGCACCATGTTAAAACAAAGCAATTTATATTGTTTGTATGTTCTTTTTCCAAAATTCTGAATTTTCACATTATATGATGAATATTAGCAATACAATTAGTATGTAACGTACTGTGCTGAGCATGTGAAGATGTGGAGTGAGGCACACAATTCTATTTATTCAAAAGGAGCAGATTGTGCTTTATTTATTTGTTAAGGTAGGTCAATGCAACTGTTTTTTTTCTTTGTTACAGTTTATAGGCTGCTTTCTCTGTTAATCAAATCATGAATAAGAGGTAGGTTCAATTATTTCTAGATCTGACTGTGCCTCACCAGACATGAACCTTACCGCATGTCTCTCTCTCATACTTTTTAGTATGAGAGAGAGACATGCCTTGGCAAGATGTTCGGTTTAAAATCCACTTTTGAGGTTTCGTCACATTTTTCGGTTTAACCAATGTGTTTGTCTAGTTATGAGAATATTGTGTCCTGTAAAACATCGGCAAGGCTGGACCTTCCGTCTGTTGAGCATTTAAGTGTGGAGACTTTGTCCAAAAATGCCAGGGTAGGTGGAAAGCAGCGTGCGGAGTGTAAGTATAAATTGCTGCTCCTTGCATCTGTTGTCTTTGTTGTTTTGGATTGAACAAGGCCCAAGTAAAAGGGCCTGGCTGTCTGTCTTTCTCTGTCTGTTATTCTCTTTTTTGACACACTAGATCAGTGGTATCCAATACGGTTCCCCGGTCACCAGGGTGCTCCTTAAGGACAGCTGTGGTGTCCGCGGAGCTGTTCTGAAAATAGCTTACCAGCACTGGGGCATTGTATTTATCTAGTAATTGTATTTTGTTATTGGTTCTCTGAGTCTATTTAACCCTTTTGGTTAATAATGAACCTGGTAAAAACATAAAAAAGACATTGTTATGGCATGTACGTTAATTTTCAAAGTCAAACAAACAAAGCTATTTAGCAAGCTATCTAGTTAGCATTTTTCATTTTTTTTCATGCTATCTAGCTAACATTTACCTTTTTTGCGAGTGATAATGCTACATGTCTGCGCCCTTTTTAGCTCGCTATATAACTTCCTTTAACATTCTATCTGGCTATTTAGTTGGCTTTTTCACATTTTAGCCACCTATCTAGCGCTCTTTTAGTTTTTTACCTGTTTACCTTCCTAGCTAACTAAAAAATTGCATATCAAACTTGGTGCCCCTTGCTAACACAAAGCAGTTCACACTTGAAAAAGATTAGAGACCCCTGCACTAGAGCATCCATTCCTGGACAGTAAACCTGACAGGGGAATGGAAATGGAAGGAAAGTGCTTATGCTGCATGCTGGGAAGCTGCAAAGTGGCACTTTTCCAACTTTGTAGCAGGGACTAATGTTGCTATAATTTTGTCTTTCTTTTTTTGTGTGTAAAAAAACAATACAACAATCACTTGTGTTTAAATTCAGAGTGGGATGAATCCCAGATTCCACCATCCTCAAATGTATCATTCGTAAAAAAACTCACAATGTGATTGGATAAAAATGTTGTCTGTCGTGTCCACAATAAAAGGCAGATATTTTCTGTTATTTAAAAGATAACAGATTAGTCTTAAATTATTAAAGGAGACAATTAGGACAGTTGATTTTTCAATTGTTTATATAGACAATGTTTGGCCTCCGGAGTGCCTGTCCAAACTTTTCAGGAGGAGGTCCAGATTTTGTAAGTATAAAATGTTTGAGGGCCAATTTTTCAGCTTGGAATTCTTAAAACGGTCTTTAATAAGTAAAAGCCTGCCTTTAAAGCATTTTGTTTAACTTGCAGGGTTTCGCTGTTGTGCCGTAAAACAGCTTCCAGTTGCTTCACCTTTTCACTGCTTCCGTGTCCAGTCAGCATGCTTCGTCTGGCAGTGTCTCTTAATATTATATTCTTTGTAACCAGCCACAGTCAATTGGCTATTGCCAAAATCTGGTAAACTTGTGATTTAGTTTTTTTATACAAATGTATTTTATATTGCGGTCAACATTACTGGAGGGCCACATTATTAATCTTCAGTCAGAGGCCGCAGGCCAGTAAAAATTTGATCATTGACCTGTTGTATTCACTCGATGTCTCAATGTGTCAATCTAGTATTTTTATAGTGTCTACATTGTCCTAAGTGGTGTTCTAAATTTACTGTCAGAAGGGTCTAGCCTTGAATCAGTCCGAATTTTCCACTAACTTATGCTTAATTTTCGTCATAGAAAGCTGTGTTCTGTCTCTTTGGTAAATTAAAGGTCAGCCATTTTAAAAGCACAAACCATTACAGACATGATCACAAGACCAAAATATTCTGTTTTGTTTATTTATTTATTTTTTTATTGGAATAAAAATCTGAACAGAACTGCTTTACTCCTCTGTTTGTTTTACCTTTCGCTTCTCACAACCCGGAATTTAAATCATTAATGTGGTTCCTCCTTCAGGAAGCTACATTATCCTACTTTATCTTTCATGGAGGTAATTTTTTGAAATTTGTATACAAAATAAAACACAATTTAAAATCACTTAACTAGCAATAATAGTTTATCTGTTTTATGCACGTGTTCATTCTAAAGTATTGTTGTTTGACCTTTGATTTCCATAGGTTTACACGTACTTGTGGACAGCTTTCTTTCATTTGCTTTGGAATTCAAAAAATAAAATAAATGCACAAAGAGTCTTAAGTAATCCTCCGCCTTTCCACATTCAAATCACTCCAAATAAAAAAGTAAGTCTCATCTCTTCCTTTGAAGTTGATGGCCCGGGGCTTTCAACCAATTTATTTCATTTAAAATTGTGCACATTTTTTCAATCACAGACAGCGTTATGCAAATATTGTTGTGTGTTTTGGCAGGAGGTCTCTGTTTTTCTTTGCTGACTGAGCTAACAGGCCCGTAACAAGCAGTCAAGGTCTCCTCCATGGCGACGACCGAATTTGCCACACTGTTTGAGTTTGCTTTTTTTCTTTTTTTTCCCACCAGTTATGTCCACATTATTTGTGCAGAGGGTGACTGTTGTGAAGATACAGACGGTCCCCTACTTACGACCATTAGACTAACGAAAAACGGTAGATAAGAAAAAACATTTCGGTATGTCGAAAAATATCTGGACATTGCTATAAGTCAGATTTTGTATTGTGTGCACCTTTTTCCGAGTGCAAGACAGTAATGTAGTACGTCTTTCCGCCACTACCGGCGTGTGGTGCTGTGAGAGGTCACCCCGCATTCACCCCCAAGAAGAAATCCGCTACCTCTTTCTAGTTTGTGTATAAACATACTACGTATACTGTACTGTATTTCTAGTCCACTAAGAACTTTGAAGTTTGTATTGTTTAATATCTTGTGCATCCATTCGATATGTTTGATGTAAAGTGTAAAGAAAGTGCGAGCCGTTTCATTTGAAATGAAAGTGGAATATGGAAGCTTAATGCGGTTGAAAAAATGGTTGCATTGCTTTTTTTTCAGCCACTTTTTACCACGGAGGAGGAAGTCGCGTAACTCTTGAAGCTTAAAGCTAAACTTAACTTACTTATCTTCATACACAATATTATTTTATGAAATGTTTATTTTTTAGCACAAAGCAATACAGGTTACTTATACAAGCCTTGAACTTACGTATAAAAACCTTAAACATACAAAATATAGCACTGAAGCAACTTACGAATTCAATTTACGAACGATCGTCTCGCTCGTAAGTAGGACAGCGTCTGTATTCCGATTTTGATGGATGAATGGGGAAAATGCTCAATTGTTCTACTGTCATACACCACCATCCATCCGTTATCTGCACCGCTTATCCTCAGTAGGGTCCCGGGGGTAATGGAGCCCATCCCAGCTATCTTCGAGGAGTGAGCAGAGGACACCCTGAACTGGTTGCCAGCAAGTCGCAGGGCACACAAAGACAGACAACTCACTCGCTCATTTACACCTAGGGACAGTCTGGGCCGTCCAATAAACCTGACATAGTTTTGCCGGAGATCAAATAGATCAAAGCCAGGAGAGAAAGCTTACCACGTGTTGTGAGTCATAATTGTATTCATATTTAGTTTATTTTGTCTTTTATTAGCATATTTGGTATTGGAGTAATCCAAAAGTAATTGAAAGTAATGCAGTTAAAGTAACCCTACCCAACCCTGATTGCTTTACAATGTGCTTCACACTTGCCCGTTCATACACACACTCACACACCAATAGGGAATCAGCTATGCAAGGCCGACCTGCTTATTGGGGCATTAAGGATTTAGTGTCTTGCCCCAGGACACTTCGACATTTGTAGGTATTCATTCATTCATTTATACATTTATCTCCACGTAATATGCTATGGAACTCGGCTTAATACCATAACACCATCCTGTCTTTCCAACCGTTGCTTGCGGTGGTCCGATACAGTGTCTCTTGGCAGACCGCTGAAGCTCACCAGAAACGGCACGGCGGACTCTCTGAGGAGAATTACAGCCCACAAAAACCGCACGAGTGATTCAACAACATATAAATCCCCGCGGGTGCTCCTGCCACGGCCGAGCCAAAGAATGGATGGTCCGGCGGGTAACACCGGGGGAAATCTGCTTCTCTCTATCCTGTAGCATCAAGTACAACCAAGGACATCATGACCCATTTTCACCTGCAAGTGGCTGGTTTATTGCCACTGGTCATCTATAAAGATGGAGTTGAAGATCCTATTATGCTTCTACTGTTACGACTTTCTCAATGTATTATAATTCTGAACATTCTCTTTGTTTGCTTATCATCATTATATATTAAATATGGTATTTTCCGCACTATTAGGCTCACCAGATTATAAGGTTTTGTCATCTCTGTATTCCCCATTCTCTATTATTTTTGTCTGGCATGAGTGAAAGAAATGTTTGATTCATTAAAAGAGAAGACTTACCGGATTGTCCGGCCTGAGTCGCTTCGAAGGTGGCCCGCCATCTTCTGGGTGAAGCATATAAAACAGACGCACCTTGTTGGCATGTTTCTTGCTCTACACACACAAAAAGGGAGAAAAATCTATTATTGGGTCTCTTTATAGGTTACAGGTAATTATTTTGGTCAAGTGAGTAAAGTAGAACCCTGGTTTCACGTAAGTCAAGTCAAGTCACATTTATTTACATAGCCTTTAATCACAAAAATGTCTTAAAGGACTGCACAGGATTACAATGACACAATTATCTGATCTTAAACCAACATGCGGGCAAGGAACAACTCAAAACCTCACCGTATGGAAAAAGAGAAACCTTGAGAAAGGACCTCACAAGTGGTAATCCCCCATTCCAGGATGACCAGGGTGAAACACTGGAACACAATGTTTTTTCAGCCCTTTTTATGACATTTTCCCAATGCTACAATATCATCAACGACAGGCTTTGCAAGCTAAAAACACGTACAAAGGTGTGCATATGTTTGATTCAGATGCTTCATACTTCTATTAGAAGACTGCTACTGGTGGTTAACATCCAAGATGATGGTCTTTTTTGGGGTTTGTGTCATGCCTCCATGAAAAAAAACAACATGCTATTGGCTAAATTTCTTCCCACATTGTTTCATTTTTTTTTTTCCTGTTGACTTCAAAATTGCTATACTTAAGACTTGTCCCAAGATAGTGATGGTAAAGGGATAAGCAAGAAGATGATAACGATAGAAAGGAAGCTTAATATAGCCGTAACCAAATGACAATGAAGACAATTACTGTATATACTCACATATAAGACAACTTTAGAACTAGGGAACTCATCACTGAAATCAGGGGAGTCGGCTTGGAATTGCACAAAACTGTCAAAACCCGAAAAGACGGAGGACCCAGACGTGTAACATTTTCACACAAGCTTTATTTCACAGGAATGGGGCAGTCATGCGCGTAAACACAAACGCCAGTGATTCGGCAATCGCTGGGTTGAAGAAGTGAGACAGAGAAGTCAGGCACGGAAAAACAGGAAGCCAGAGGCAGACAAGGACAGACGGGATAGATACCGGATACAGGATACATGAGCAGATACCGGACAGGACGGAACAGACAAGATCGATACCTGATACCGGATACTGGAGCAAGCTACCGGAAAGGACGGGAAAGACGGGATCGATACCGAGTACTGGAGCAAGATACCGGACAGGGCAGGACAGACGGAATCGATACTGGATACTGGATACACAACAAGATACCGGACAAGATAAGGGCCAGACAAGATCGATACTGGATACTGGAGACTGGAGCAAGATACCGGACAAGGCAGGACAGACGGAATCGATACCGTATACTGGATACACGCGCAAGATACCGGACAGGACGGGACAGACGGGATCGATACCAGACACTGGAGCAAGATAACGGACAAGAAGAGACAGGCAGGATCGATACTGGAGACTGGAGCAAGATACCGGACAGGATGAGACAGACGGGGTTGATACCGGATACAGGAGACTGGAGCAAGATACCGGATAGGACGAGACAGGTGGGATCAATACCGGGTACTGGATACACGAGCAGGATACCGAACAAAGTCAAAATAGTCTTGCAAGTGCAGAGGTGCGTTGACGGACTGACAAGGAGTGAATGAGAGCACTGAGTTTAAATAGGAGGGTAGCCAATCAGGCAACAAGCAGCAGCCTGCACCAAACGGGCGGGCAATGTGAGGGCAATGGGCAACCGTGTCACAAAACAAAATGAATGAGCCTAAGACAGGCATAGTCACCAAATGGCCCACTGGCATGTGGTGTCTTCCTGCTTCACCTTGCCCAATCTTCTATTCCTGTTTAGTCAATTGGCGTTGTCCCGATTGCATTTGATAGAGACAGCATCTCATTTTATTCTGGTTTAGTAAGTTTGATTGCCTTTCATTGCCCATTATAATAGAAATCAGAAACATTTTAAAAATGTCGTATCCCAGGTGTCTACTGTATGTCAAGCAGAATTGTAGGTTATCTCTCATTTTGTCCCGTTGATACAAAACATGAACCCGTCTTATCTTAAACCCTTAATATAATAAGCTTGAACTATTCCAAGCAGAAAGGCAGCACCTGAGGCTGGATTGAAAATGACAGTGAGATGTCCTTGAAGCTGCTCGCTGTCACTTTAATGCAGGCACAACGAAAGTCAACGGAAAAGCGCTGCGGGCGAAGAAAATCAAATGATAGCATGTGTTTGTGTGCGAGGGTGACACGGCGAGCCCACGCTATTTGTGAAATTCTATTATGGCGTGTTGTGACCTCTCATAACCTCAACCAGATGCTGTTATATACAGTGGAGATAAATAAGGAGTGATGGATTAGATATACATTAGATTGTGAAGTATATAGCGTTTTGCTGATGTCCCTGCAGACTGAGTTAGAAATACATAATTAGTAGGACAAAATAGAAGATACTAAGGTATACATTTGATCAGGGTTGGGTAGGGTTACTTTAACTTGATTACTTTCAATTACTTTTGGATTACTCTAATACCAAATATGCTAATAAAAGACAAAAGAAACTAAATATGAATACAATTACTAAATTTTGTGCTGGCTCGGGGAGTAACGGAATACAATGAACGGCAAAAATTAGGTTGGCAAGCTGTTTGGATTTCTTTCATTTTGTTTCTGTCGCCTTTTCTGTTAGTTTTGCCGGAGATCAAAGAGATCAAAACCAGGAGAGAAAGCTTACCACTTGTTGTGAGTCATAATTGTATTCATATTTAGTTTCTCATCTCATCTCATCAGCTGTACCGCTTATCCTCATTAGGGTCGCGGGGGGGCTGGAGCCCATCCCAGCCATCTCCGGGCAGTGGGCAGGGGACACCCTGAACTGGTTGCCAGCCAATCGCAGGGCACACAGGGACAGACAACTCATTCGCTCATTCACACCTAGGGACAATTTGGACCGGCCAATTCACCTGAAATGCATGTTTTTGGAACGTGGGAGGAAACCGGAGTGCCTGGAGGAAACCCACGCAAGCACGGGGAGAACATACAAACTCCGCACAGGAAGTCTGGAGCTGGATTTGAACCCACGACAGGTTCCCATGACATGAACTGTGCCGCACAAGCGCTAACCACTGCTCCACCGTGCTGCCCATATTTAGTTTCTTTTGTCTTTTATTAGCATATTTGGTATTGGAGTAATCCAAAAGTAATTGAAAGTAATCAAGTTAAAGTAACCCTACCCAACCCTGAATTTGATTTAGCAACTTATGTAACAACACGGTTAAATTATTGAAAAGGTTGGGCTACCTTGTGGTATAAAACAGGAAAACGCTCATTTTCAGTGCGGACGAAAAAGATGCTAATATTTGGCGAAAAAAAATATGCTACTTCATTGGTAAATAACCTTTTGGATCATTGCAGACGGAGAGGCTAACTTTAAGCAACATAAAATATGCTAGTTTGTGGAGTAAAAGAAGACAATACGTGTTTGTTTTTTTGCCAAAGAAAATTATGCTACTTTCAGGGGAAAAAAGTTCTAGATTCTGTCTTGGAAGATTCTAATTTTCAGCAAAAAAATAATATGTGTCAAGAACCGGAACAGGATCAAGACCCAAATGCGTGACGTTTCTCACACAAGCCTTTTATTTTAGGGGAAATCGGGAGTCATGCACGTTAGGCAGCAGTCTGGCATGGAATGATAGGAAACCAGAGGCCGACGAGACCGATACCGATTGCCCGAGCAGATATAGGACGGATGGGGTCAAAACCGGACAAGACGTGACAGACAGGATTGATATAAAAACAGGATATCGAAATCAAACAGGACAAACTAGACAGGAATGAAACAGGAAACCGATATTAAACAGGACAAAAAGAACGGGAACAATACCGGACAGGAAATCCCAACAGGAAACAGGACTGAGTCAAAACCTTGAGGGGCAGAGGTTGACGGACTGACAAAGGAAGAGTGAGAGCACTGAGCTTAAAAAGACGGAAAGTCAATCTGTCAACCAGCCGCAGCTGGCGCCACACGGGCGGGGCCAACTGGCCGGCATGGCAACTGTGGCAAATATGGTAGTTTTGCCTAGGACAAAGATGGGACTAGTATTTGGCAAAGAAAATACCTGTATGCTAACTTTTGAAGAAATAGAAGGATATGCCAATTTTAGCAAAGGAATCGATGCTTGTTTACGGCATACAAGAAGACGGCACTAATTTTCGGAAAGGAAAAAATACCTGTATGCCAGTTTCCAGGGAAGGAGATTCTAATTTTCAACATGCTAATCTTCAAAAAGGAAGATTCTAGTGTCCAGCAAAGATAAAAACGCTCTTTTTTGGCAAAGAAGAAATTAAACAGTTTCTGACATAAAATAATATGACACTATTGTTTTCTAGTAGAGGTAAGCAGGCAAGTAAGAAAGCTAGTTTGTAGTGGAAAAGAATACGAATTTTTAGCGCTAAAAATAAACCACTAATTTTTTGTGACTCAATATTTAACTTTCGGCTTAGAAAAACAATTTTTCAAAGCACATAGCCTATGGATTTTTTTCAAGTGTGAATTTCTGTGGATTATACATTGGAGGAACAGCAAATATTTGAAACATAAGTGAAGTAAAATGTAATCTGGAAAAAAATCTTCTTTAACATTATGTATACAGTATTCTTTAGATATACATTTATATTAAAAACATGGAAATGGTATCAGTACTTAAAATGTGGTGGTAAAAACTATGTTAGGAATAAAACGGTATGAACTATGGATGGCATGATATTATTTTTTCCTTGATATTATAGCTGTCACTGTTGCCATGGCGCCCAATTGGCCCCACCCGTGTGGCGCCAGCTGCGGCTCGTTGACAGATTGGCTTTAGATGCAGAGGATAATTTTTGGAATAGGTTGCTGACTGATAAACTTGTCATGATTACTCATTGCACTCACCTTGCTTGTTTGGCTCCAGCTGCTGCTCGTTACCTGATTGGTTCCCACCTCCTATTTAAGCTCAGTGCTCTCACTCACCCTTTGTCAGTCTTTCAACAAACCTAGGCACCCCCAAGACGTGGGTATAGACTCTGTCCGGTTTCTGCCTGTGTTCCCTGTCTGGTATTGTTCCCATCTATTTTGTCCTGTTTATATAGATCACCAGTTTCGTTCCCGTCTAGTTTGTCCTGTTTAATTTCAATATCTAGTTTTGATATCAATCCCGTCTGTCCCGTCCTTACGGGTATCGACCCCATCCGTCCGATATCTGCTTGTGCAATCGGTATCAATCTCGTCGGCCTCTGGCTTCCTGTCCTTCCATGCCAGATGGCTGCCTTACAACGTCCGCCCAAGGATCGCCGAATCACCGGCGTTTGGGTTAACGTGCATGACTGCCCCATTTCCTGTAAAATAAAAGCTTGTGTGAGAAATGTCACGCGTTTGGGTTCTCCTTCTGTTCCGGTTCCTGACAATAGCGCGTTGATACCAATCTGATTCTCTGTGTTAACCTAATAGTTAAAAGAAAATTTAAAATTTAAGATTGCATATGTGCCATAGGTCTTAGCGAGGGTGCCTTTTGGTATTTCATGATAACTGTAAGCTTCGTTACCATGGTTATTATGGGTTTTTTTGGCTTCTATGTTTGGCATCACTGCTATTCTTAAGACCTATAAGTAAAAAGAAAATACACGACTGCTTCGCACAAAAATGCAAAGAAGCACACGACTTCCAGCACGCAACAAACAAGAGAAAAATACATCGTATAATAGTATGTCTGCATTTTCAAAAGTAGAGCTGCATCATATTTGAAACCAGCCAATAGCAGAGAGGCATCTTGAAGATCTATATGGCACATAACTGGCACAGTTCTATGGGTTTTTATACGTTTTAGGGCATCCCAAATAATTTTGTGTTGATGTTGTTTGGTAGGGAAAATGGTGTAATGAAGCGCCGACAAATAAGCTCACATCCAACATTATGATGTGAAAACTGTATAAACGAGGGACACCGTAAGCAGAAATCTACTGGATATTGTATTCAATTCTATTTTGGGTGGGGAAATGTATGGAATGAATACATGCATATACAGACAAACAAAAAACAACGAAATAGCTTGACTTTTCTCCCTCCATTTTAATACTGAAGATCTATCTCAGGATGCACAAACACAAGAAGAGGGAAAGCACTCAATTGCTGCATAATTGCTGTCTTACCTCCGTGAGGAGTGACTCATTTAAATCAATACAGTCTTACTTTAATGCTGCACATAATGACAAAAACACAGCAAGAATTCCAATTGAGACAGTGATTTAGTATTTTTAGATAAGTGTTAAAACAAGGCAGCACGGCATATAAAGAACACAAATGGGCCATTGACAAGGCGTTGTACTTCCAGCTCGGCTCCATCGATTAGATCTTCGATAAGATTGTAAACCCGCACCTTTCCTAACATGTCCCTTGTCTGACTACTTTTATTTTTTTGTGACTCGTGTGGTTGATGGCCTCTGAGGAAACTCGTGTTTGCACATAAACCCTCCAGCGGTCGGTTCCACCAAGCTGACCCTCGGTGCTCAGACCACAATCGTTAATGGACCGGTCTCGCTTCTTTCACTCTCGCTCAAAATCAAGTTAGACCAGCCGACGGTGCGAAGGACAAGGGACGGTTGGGTAAAAATAGCTTTACTTTCTGGATGGTTCGATTTGATTTAAGAAATGAAGAAAGCTCTATTACCAGTTTCTGTAGTAGGAGAGTCTAATGTAAAGACTGGACTGCTTACAGCTATCTATAAAACGTTTAATGCACCTTATATTTTCCCTATTGAAGATTTGCAGTACAGTATACTGTAGCGCTTATCCTCAGTAGGGCCGCGGGGTGCTAGAGCATATCTCAGCTATCTTCAGGCAGTGAACTACTTGCCACAGCCAGTTGCAGGGAACACAGAGACAGACAATGATTCACATGCTCACTCACACCTAAGGACAATTTTCGAGACACCAATTAACCTGCCATACTGTATATGTTTTTGGAATGTGGAAGGAAACCCTTGCAGGCACAGGGGGAACATGCAAACTCCACACAGGAAGTCTGGAAGCTGGTTTTGAATCCATGACCTCAGAATTGTGTTGTAGATGCGTTAAACATTCAGTCGCGGTGGCCGCCGCGCGGACAGTATTGTCACGACCAGAACAGAAAGAGGACCCAGATGCATAACGTTACTCACAAGTTTATTGAAATATAGAGAAAATTTTGCGCCAGCGATCCTGGTGCTCGCTGCACGCAGGAAGAAAGCCGCTCACGGGATCGGAGCGTGTTCCGAATGTGGAAGTAGATCTTCCGGACAGGGAGTTTGTAGCGTAGTTAGACGGAAAAACAGCGTTAGCCGGGACGGGAGATCAGAAAGTGTTCGGGGGTCAAAAAACAGGTCGTTAGCTGGAACAAGAGATTGAAACGTGGTCGGGGTCAAAAAACGGGTCGTTAGCCGGAACGGGAGATCAGAAAGTGGTCAGGGTAAAAAAAAAAAAACGGGTTGTTAGCCGGGACAAGAGACCAAAACGTGGTCGGGGTAAAAAAACGGGTTAAACCAGGAAACAAACGGGGAAATCAGGAACGAACGAGTGAAAAACGGGTGACAAAACGGGACCGACGGGAGTCAGAGTCAAAAATGCTTCCCTCGTGTTCTCTGACGGACTGACAACAGGCGAGTGAAAGGGCTGAGCTTAAGTAGGTCAGGAAACCAGGTAACCAGCAGCAGCTGGCGCCAAACGAGTAATCATGACAATTATATGTTAAACAAAAATGGAATTACAATATTGAGGTCAACATTAGGTGCTGTACAGAGATCCAGAACTACTCACGAAAAGTAAAAATTCATGGGGTAACGCATCACATAAATCAAAGCCTCCAAAGGATTAAACTTACCTCAAAATAATCTCATTACCGGCTAAGAGTATGGAACTCGAACAAAATAACAACTATAGATATTCAAATAATAACACAAAACACATAAAAGCAGTTGAATTATTGTTTTTATCGTAAATATACAAAAGAAAAAAAACTTGGAGGGCTTCTCCTTTCTGAGTAAGAAAGAGATTAAGAGAGAGCCTGGCTGGCTGCATGGTTGTCCTTGATTTAAGCCAAGTCTCCGTGATGATAAAAATAAAAGCGTCTTACCCGAAGTCCAGCACCCAGAGGCTATACACTAAATGAAAATAGAGAGGGCGAGGGCTGGTGACCATCAATACCACGGTCCTTGAAAAACCAAGAGTACATCATTCCAATGGCTCCGAAAGACTGAGTGAATTTCTCAGGAAGCAAAACTCTGAATGTAGCATTGTTACTCTTTAAAAAAACAAAGAAATCCTCCTTTTTTTCCTTACTTGTTCTAATTTTTCGTGTATTATTTTGATTATTCTATCCATTAACTCATTTTTTCTTCCTTTAATGTTTTTTTTCTTCTATATTTACTCTTTTTGTTATTATTTCATTTTATTTTTTCTCCTTTTGTTTCTTTTATCATTTGTGTCCTTTTTTAGCCTTATTCGTCCCCCAAAATGTTTTTTGTGTGCATGATCTTACATAATATTATTTTAATATATAGATAAAAAAAACAAAAAAACAATCTGAAGAGATTTTTGGGAAGCTAAAAGAGCTGCTTCCCATCATTACGAGAGTTTTTGAGTGTGAGCTACCTGGTAAAGGATAGGTAGATTCTGCAAACAAGGCATAACATGAATAAAGTATCTATCTATCTATCTATCTATCTATCTATCTATCTATCTATCTATCTATCTATCTATCTATCTATCTATCTATCTATCTATCTATCTATCTATCTATCTATCTATCTATCTATCTATCTATCTATCTATCTATCTATCTATCTATCTATCTATCTATCTATCTACCTACCTACCTACCTACCTATCTATCTATCTATCTATCTATCTATCTATCTATCTATCTATCTATCTATCTATCTATCTATCTATCTATCTATCTATCTATCTATCTATCTATCTATCTATCTATCTATCTATCTATCTATCTATCTATCTCTAACTAACACGCGGGCACACAGATGACAGGCTAAAAGTTCAAGATGAGTGAAATAATTGACAACAGTCCTTTTTTCAATGCGTTTCTTTTATGGGCTCTACGCCATCTAACACGTTTATGCCCTCAGTTGTACCTAAATCATATCATTCGCGCTGTTCTGTGTTCATTTTACTGCTACCAAAAAGGAAAATGGTGGTGGGCCAAACCAACTTAAAATTTAGGAGGTGGGAAATGCCCCAGATGGTAAAACTCACCTCATCTGTTGCGCTGAATGTGGCCAAATAGCTTATTGGAAAACGAATGCGCGAGGGAGGTTAGATAGTGCAAGTGACAGATACATGTTGAGATTAAATGAAATGATCTGCATTTATATAGCTCTTTTCAAGTCAAAACTTCCCAAAGCGCTTTACAATGTGCTTCACATTTCCCAATAGAAGCCGTGCAGCCATGTAAGACGCTAACCTGCTTATTGGGGATATTAGGGGTTCAGTGTCTTACCCAAGGACACTTAGACATGTAACACGGAGGAGCCGGGATTCGAACTGCGATCTGAGCCACTGCCGCCCCCAAATTCAAATTATTTTTCTCATCCAGCCAGCACAACCAATCTCCCATATTCCCCAATTAGTCATTTCGGCATTGTGTGGGAGAAAATAAGAAAAATAAAAATAAAAGCAAGAATGTCATAACGGGCAGCATTGCGGCACAATGGTAAGCGCGTGAGTGGCACAGTTCTGAGGTCATGATATTAAACCTTGCATAGTTGAATTTGCATATTCTCCCCGTGCATGTGTCGGTTTCCTCCGGGCACTCCGGTTTCCTCCCACATTCCAAAAACAGGCATGCCTGGTTAATTAGCCGGTCCAAATTGTCCCTAAATGTGAATGAGCAAGGGAGTTGTCTGTCTCTGTGTGCCCTGTGACTGGCTGGCAACCAGTTCAGGGTGTCCCCTGCCCACTGCCCGAGGATTACTGGGCTCCAGCACCCCCGCGACCCTACTGAGGATAAGCGGTACGGATAATTGGTGGATGGATGGATGTAATAACAGTATTAACAATAAACAACTAGGCAAGCAGCTATCTTTTTTCATGCCAAGAAATCGTTTCACTCTATATTGTATTGAATCCGGGAGCCTCCACTCTAGGAAGGTACAGGATTTAATTTTGACGGTCATACGTAAAGGTCACATCTTTCCAATACACATGATTTGAGTTACTCAATGTCCCCTGCGGTTACCTTAATTATGTTCAGCACAAATGTTGACTTCACCCAAGGAGAAACGGTTAATAACTTGGAATTCTAAGTCATCATAACCTCATAAATGTCCAGCGGTATATATTTTGGTGAGAATGAGTGGTTAAAACGTTTTGGAAGTATGAATGTTGTACATCGCTCCACAAAATATGATTTTGACCGTGCACTGAGAACATTTAAGGAATTACAGATCAACCATGACAGTAATAAGCAGCTTTGACGCACGTAGCTTCAGATAAATGTTAAACGAGTGCTAATTATGTGATGACATGGAAGCTAATTCCCCATTTGTGGCCTATCAGAATTTCATAAATCAGTTGTGGTTTCTGTTAATGAAAGAAGTCACCAAGACATTCGTCTTAGGAAGCACAAGGCTATCAACGTGTACACACTGTCCCTTTGAAATCAATCAATCAATCAACGAATCGTTAATCTCCTACCAGCCCTGATGCACTGCCAACTATTCTAACTGAAACAGTAGCTCAGGAGGTAAAGCGCTCATCTTGGGATCAAGAGGTCGCAGGTTCGATTTTTGGCTCCTCTGTGTTATATGTCAAAGTGTCCTTGGGCAAGACACTGAATCCCTATACCCCGATAAGCAGGAAGTTGATTTGCATGGCTGACGCTGCCATCGGTGTGTGAATGGGTAAGTGTGAAGCACATTGTAAAGCACTTTGGAAGGTCTCCAGTGACTTGAAAAGCGCTATGTACCGTAAATTCCGGACAATAGAGTGCACCTGATTATAAGCCGCACCCACCACGTTTCGGGAGAAAACCCGATTTTGTACATATACAAGCCGCACCTGTATATTAACCGCATGCGCCCACATTGAAAAAACGCGATGCAAACACGAGATTAACCTATACCCAATACAGTCCAAAAAACACAGCCGGCAAAATGAACGGAAAATGATAACCGGTACTTAAGATTTAATGCAGACCTGCAGAGTCCGGGTGCCCGTTGAAAGTAATCCAAGGAAAAAAGTGTATAATTCCAAAGGTAAGGGTGGGAAAAATCCACAATTGTCCGCTGCGTCCACAAAAACATCTCACCTTTACTCCACTTCCCGTCAGCCCGCGTTTGCCTTGCCCCTTCTTTCTCATTTGCTCGTACAAAACATATCAGAATAAGTTTCTAAAATAAATACATTACAAAAATATACTGTTGCAAATACATATTAAACATGGTTACACATATTTACAAAGAAAGACGGTACACCGAGAGAGTTTTCAAAGCTTTAATAATAATATTATAACTTTCATCCCAAACCGTGCCTGTGAAGGGTAGCAAAATGCTACTACCAACACGCTCGCAACACTGCAAACAGCTCTGTTAAAGAAACATACTGTACTTGTAGTGAGCACGATAAACCGTCTTCATCATCCTCCTTGTAACTGACGTCATCGAAGTCGTCTTCCTTCAGTGTGGGAAGGAGACTTTGTCATACAGACGATATCCCGCGCTCCCTTATTCAAAAACACGCTAGCATCACGCTCGCTAGGTAAGGTTTACGTGCAGTAGCTCTGTTTCCTTCTATATCGCTCGATTGCGTTAAGCTTGAAAGTTGCGTCGTGTGCCTTTCTTTGCAATTTGCATGATGAGGAAATGTCCACGCTAATTTAATTTGTGCACAAGCTATGAAGTTGCAGTCTAAATCTTACCTTTTGTACTCGAGCGCCGCTCTCGGCCGTTAGAAAAAATAAATTAATTGGGCGCATCACTGAATAAGCCGCAGGGTTGAAAGTTTGGGAAAAAAGTAGCGGCTTATAGTCCGGAATTTACTGTAAATACAAAAAGTTCCAGCACGCCTGAACTACAGCATGCAGACACACAATGTAGCTGCTGTTTGCTAGCAATTACTACTTGTCCTGATTAGTTTCCTTGTTAATCCCAATTGTGCCTTGTAATCAAGAAAGACCCCCATGCATGAACGCTGTGTGTGCGCGTGTGCACTTGAATACAGGACAGGGCTGATTATTTAATGGCTATTCATTAAATTACTCTTAGGGAGTAGCTGAGAGGTAGAGCACATTAAAACAGTTTGTGCGTACGTTTGCTTGTTTGTGTGCCATCCCCGACCGTTTCCATGCTGCATTAGGTCAATGGATAATGGATGAGCGCTGTTTTGTCCCTACAAATAAGCGCACTTCAAAGGCCACAGCAGAAGATCTTGCCTGCCAAAGCAACATTTTTGGGGGGTGTTCTGTGCGTGCCGTTTTTTCGTCTTCACTCGACTCGTAAACCGCAGAAAATAAATGAAGAAAAATGCGAGCGACGACAGAAAAAAGGAAGCTTGACTTACCTCATAGTGAGCCGTGCGCTGAGACTCGGAGATGAGTTGGGCATTGCAGATGTTGCAGTAACTTTCTGTGAACAAGCCTCCGTCCACTATGCCCGGGGACTTCATCTTCATCGGAGACTAAGTGAAAACATATAAATGACACAATTATTCCAGCAGTGAAGAATGTCAGCAAGAATTTCAGGTTTTAAATAGAGAGTGTTGATTTTGGTAAGGCAATTGTTGTTTTTAATCATCCAATCTATTTTTATAGACTGGACTTTCAGTACAGAAGCGAATGATCCAAGACAATTCTGGCTTATTGTTTAATTAACTGGGACTTTTACATTTTATATTTTCCCCCCACAGCAAAACACTATAGTTGTTTATATCACTACACAGATTAGTAGATCCAATAATCCTGTTTTAATATAAGAAACATGCCACAAAGATTTCATATGATTCCAGTTAATTATTTTGACTATCATTGCACGTTGTTGTTTTGACTGTCAGTATCGGTTTGCTAGTTTTTTATTCCAGAAACACGTGCAAAAACATGATAGAATATCTCCCAGGTTCATACAGGTTGGCAGCCCCAGCATTAAGATACATAGCTTATGTTTTTATTTATGACTAATGCAATAGCTTGTTGACAGTAGTTTAAAGTAGAACATATATCTTCATAGAGCGGTCGAGGGAATGCATTTTATTTCATTACACATGATATATGTATATTGTTTTTTTGTCTTTGTTTTTTTTTAACAAAAGGAAATAATACTTCTGTTTGTGTTGAGTGAATCTAAAAGTTAAAAAATTGTTCTCAGGGGCGGCAGTGGCTCAGGAGGTAGAGCGCTCGTCTTGGGATCAAGAGATCGCAGTGCGAATCCCAGCTCCTCCGTGTACATGTCGAAGTGTCCTTGGGTAATACACTGAACCCCTAATACCCCCAATAAGCAGGTTAGCGCCTTACATGGCTGCAAGGCCGCTATTGGGAAATGTGAAGCACACTGTAAAGCGCTTTGGGAAGTCTTGACTTGAAAAGCGCTATATAAATGCAGATCATTTCATTTAATTTCATGTTCTCCACACATTTATTTTTTTTGCTGAGGTTACATTATGCCACTTACATACTGTAGACCAAAGGATAGAAAATATATATTTTTTCCCTTTTTTTTGGTCATGTCTTCCAATTTACTACACGAACGCTTGGTGGTTAAGTCAAGTGTTAATCTAAAAATAGGCCACTTAATCTACGAAGACCCGAGAAACAGTCTGTCACCGTGGATTCTTAACAACCCCAAATTGTCTCGTTGCTTTTGCATCAGGTAACACTGAGGAAAAATGTTTTAATGATGTACTTGGAAAGCCTGTGTTAATATGTCTATTTTCTTCATTATACTTTACTCTGCAGAGCACTGCTCTCACAAGGTTAGGGAGAATAATGGGCCTTAAGGGACTAGTCTAGGAACAGTTCCTGCTAAAGTGGATTAGATCTTTGACCTGAGGGAGATCTTGATGCAGGGTGTTGCAGGGGGCAAGGATGCTTTGGAGGTCACCTTCATTGGGGTTGAAGAGATGATGCCATTATCTTTAAACTATTGACCATAGCAGTCTATATTTCATGTCCAGTGTCCAATTGATTCCATTGAGGAACAGCTCCAAACACTAAGAGGGACATAACACCTATAAGGTTCTCCTTTACTCAAACTGTAACATTTGCATCGGATTAGAAATCACCCACAATTGGGTCAAAGAATATTGGGTTGATATGGCCCAATTACTTGTGTTATTTTGCAGAAATTACCCCACTCAAATTCTGTAATATTTTAGTTTTTTGGGATAAGAGAATTCTGCATAACTTGTTCATAATACCATCCCCCAAAATAGTTCATTTAACACTAAACTGTATGAGTAACCTTGTTCAGAACAACCCAATTGGGTTGTTTTGTGTTAAATGTATCCAAGTATTGGGTTGGTCTCAAGTATGGGCCCCTTCAATTAAATGTTTTTTATCTTGGACAGGTCACACTGCCTTAAAAAATTCGGCTAAGATATTAGATTTTTCATCAATACAATATAAAATCAATTATTTCATGTTATCATTTTGATGAAATCAATGGGAATTGACTTATTTTAGATTGAATAATTTTTGCCACCCAGGTCAACACAGTCATTGATTCGTGCTTGGATTTGTTTTTTTGAAAATCCTATTCCGACTAAATCCCTTCTTGCCTAAAATTTTAGCCATTGTGGAATTAAAACGAAGGTTTCCTCCAGTTGTTTGTGAGCGTGACGGCCCGTCATGCTTTTATGGGTGAGAAATTAAAAATACTTTGTAGATTTTCTAATGTTTTCAGAGATTGTATGTGGTTATCAAAAAAATACTCATATACTAGTTATCCTATATGGACTAATGGTTGATCGATTACCAGGCGGGTAGATTATAAGCACTGATATTTGGTAATTTAAAACATATCGGCATATAATAAAGCCATCGTCATTGTCATCATACAGTATATTTACGGATTTACTAGTATTGCTATGCAATTTCTTGTTTGCTATTAAGGGGTGGACCATATGATGTGGAAAGATCATGTTATTTTGCTTCAAACCTTGTCAATAAAGTGCAGTGAGATGCAGAAACAAATTGAAAGAGCGTAAGTGCAGATGCCTTCACTCCCATATGTGTAAATTAGGCTTGAGTGTCTCTTATCTTTGTTGTTCTGGGTTGAACAAAGCCAAAACCAAGGCCTGCATTTCTCTTTAATAACTCTGATTTGACTCAAGTCTGTGCATCCATCCTTAGACAAACCCAAAAAGCCATAGCGTGGTGAAAACATCAAAATCCTCCCCTTCATAAATCCAGCTTGCGCGTCTGTTGTCTTTGATGCTCTGAATTGAGCCAAAAGACATGCTTGCCCTTTGTTAGAACCCGTGTCTGTGCATTGATTCTATGATAAACCTCAAAACATAGCATTGTAAGGACTTTAAAACCAGCCACCAGGCTGTACTTGCCCAAGACACACCATAGGAAATGGTGTCCCTACGACCCTAGTGGTTAAGGGATCCAACCAACCAACCAACCAACCAACCAACCAACGAACAAACCAATCAACCAACCAGATAGCCATCAAAGGACAGGCAGTTTGAGAAGGTCGTAATTTTATGCATGATTGCTTTGCCTACTGAATATCAACAATGAGAGTAAACTTGGTTTTAGAAATGCAGAAAAAGCCAATTTCTAAAACTACCAAATGATATCGTGCACTAATCATTCCAATTTTCCAGCTAAAAATAATACATTCCATTGAGATCAGACGTCTAACTAAAACGCCCGCCTCATTTAGCGCTAGAGTGACAACTGGAATGGATCTTATCTACTTAATATCTTCATTACTGGCGAATATCACGAGCGAGACGTGAGCGGAGGCCTAATTAATCGGAGAGATCTGTTGGTGGGATTTGCAGAAACGCATGACCAACCAAGCGTGAAGATGGGAAGACGGATAGTGATGGAATTAATGAAAGTGGGACGAGATTGGGAAGCTAAGCAAAGAGAAAGATCTTCATAGTGTGATATCGTCTTATTTGGAATTTAAAACTGGAAATTCCCAAAGGAAGATTTTATGTGGCAGAAAATCTCATTTTGTCGTGACATTATGTTCAACTTTGGATGCGGCGCAAGGCGAGAAGTGAGCGTGGTTGCCTGCTTGGCATAAGTGGGAGGTTCAGTCTGTACACGCAAAGAGTGAATCTGTGAGTTGATCTTTTTGATTATTTATCGGCGTCATTTGCATTCGGTCTGCGCTCCGATGCATTTAACGAGGGCAGCGTAAACTTGGTGAACCAGTTCACTTCGCTCTGACAATGGGGGGGATTTGAACTCAGCACGACTTTTGCTTTCTTTCTTCGGAGGAAAAGAAGCTCAGTTGGGTGTCAACCATCAATTGGAATTGGATCTGGGAAGGTTCAAAGAGTGAAAAACCCCAACAAAATGTGTAAGCCATCATCTCTGTACCGGTTAATTCCTATAGGCTAAATAATATACTGTTTTTCATCGCTATTTCTCGGTTCGCCTTTCAGTGTAACTCTGCAGTGGTATATTTTTAATAAGTTTCACGTAAAAATAGGTACTTTGTGAAATTACAGCTGCCTTTTGTTTCCCGAAGACGGCTGGGATGGGCTTCGGCACACCCGCGACCCAACTGTGGATAAGCACTGCAGATAATGGATGGTTGAAAATGAATGACCCCTTATAGCTGCTGTTTGCTAGCAATTCGATCAAAAAGCTAACAATCAACAAATAGACATTCCTGCATTTAACTTTTGACGTTAAATAAAGGATGATTTCTCTCATCTCAAAACACTAAAAACAGCATAGTGAGTAATCCCCTCGTTTATTGCGAGTTAAGTTCCTGTTACTGTAGCTACTATGCCGTCAAAAAGTAATAAGCGAGGAGCCTTTATCCAATCACAGTCCAGAACTCAATGTACAATGTAAATCTGTAGACTGCACTTTAGCAAAGAATTACTGTAACTTGCTTGCTTTCTCCAAAAGTGTCTTCTATTGTTGTGTCCGGTCTGTTTACAAGTCGTGCTCATACGTAGCTTGCCAGAAACATGGACTTACACTATATATGGATGGATAAAAATTTGGCATTTGTGTCATTGGGGGGTGGGGGTGGTTTTGGGGGTAAACGGAAATATCTCGGAGAAATCAGCTAATACACATTTGATAAATAGAGTGTAGATAGACAGCTGAATAGAAATAGAGAGATTGATATAGGTATAGATGAAGAGATATAGATATATATTTTGATAGAGATGGATAGAGGAATAGATAAAGATAAGGATAGAGAGATAGAAAGGGACAGAGTGATACATAGAGATAGCGACGGAGATAGATACATAGATAGAGATAGCTATGGATATAGACAGATAGATACATAGAGATAGCGACAGACAGAGAGAACGACAGACAGACAGACAGATAGATATATAAGGATAAAGATATACAGATAGAAATAGAGTGATAGATATAATTCAATTCATAAAAATACATAGGTATATAGAGATAGATAGAGATATAACGATAAATAAATATAACTAGAGCGATAAATAGAGGGATAGCTATAGAGATCAATAAAGATAGAGATGGAAAGATAAATAGATGGAGATATTACTTGCGAATACTGTATTACAGCTATTTACTGTACGTGTTTCTTCCTTAAAGATCAAGTACATTATAATATCATAATTATAATAAGAAAATAACGTTATTTTGTACACAAGACAAAAATACCTCCCTTAATTGAGTAAACAAATCCGGCCCCGAGCGGCGTACAGTATTTACGTTAGAACTTCAATCTGGGAATACACGGGTTTAATTAAGGACAAGAGATGGACATGATAAACCTCCGTTTAAAAAAAATAGCCTTAAACTCTAATTAGGCACAGCTCCGTGGATGAAAAAGGATGAAAAAAAAAGGATTAGCATGCTAGCCAGATAGAGGCGCCCAAAGAAAGTCAACCTTAAGCAGATTCTCTTTTTAAGACCACATCAAGTATTTAACATGAATATGAACTCTGAGATTCCTCACTGAAATCTTTACTGCTTCTGGCACATTATTCATTAAAAAGCTTTCAGCGCATTTGACTTTTATAGCTTTCGAATAACCGCTTAGGTATTTTTCCATCACCTGAGCCCGGAATAACCAACTTGATTTTTAACACCGTAATAGCTCTGTTCAAAATGAACAACTCTTGTTCGGGGAGTTATCTACATTTTTAACGGAGAAGGAGGCGGGATTTATATAAATAGTGTATAGTCGGCATTCTTTAAATCCTGGTTAAAGTCGTTTTGTGAACAATGAACCTGAAGCTGTGGGAAGAGTTTCCTTTCAGGGCCTTTTAATAGACTTTTGTGGGTTATTTTAATCAGAATCCTAAACTGATTTATCTGAAATAACCATAAACCTTACCCTATTCATTATCGGCCTAACAATAATTTACCTTATCTACACTTGATAATGTTTTTATTAAAATGATTTCTTAGCCATATTAAGTCAACCCGGTTTTGATTAACAGGGGACTTTAAACTAGATTTATTTTTAAATAGACCAGTAGGTATGATACTGGCCTAATAAGTTAGGAAAACCATTATTTCCTAGATTATAAGCAGGGTTGGGTAGGGTTACTTTAACTTGATTACTTTCAATTACTTTTGGATTACTCCAATACCAAATATGCTAATAAAAGACAAAAGAAACTAAATACGAATAAAATTACTAAATTTTGTGCAGGCTTGGGGAGTAACGGAATACATGAAACGGCAAAAATGATGTTGGCAAGCTGTTTGGATTTATTTTCATTTTGTTTCTGTCGCATTTTATGTTAGTTTTGTCGGAGATCAAAGAGATCAAAGCCAGGAGAGAAAGCTTACCACATGTTGTGAGTCATAATCTTATTCATTAATCAAGTTAAAGTAACCCTACCCAACCCTGATTATAAGGCACTATGGAGTTCAAGTCCCGCCATACAATACCTACTAAAGGAGGAAAAACATAAGTCGCATTGGTGTATGAGTTGGATTTTTGGGGAAACGTATTCATTTGATAAAATCCATTCAGGTGAAAAAAAACATTAAAAAAATATTAATTATTCTCTGTTCAAACAAAAATACATTTATATATTTAAATATATAAATCATATAAATAATATCAATAATATACATAAATAATAAAAAGCAATTTTAAAATG
Organism: Urocampus carinirostris; assembly: GCF_059441175.1. Classification (NCBI taxonomy): domain Eukaryota; kingdom Metazoa; phylum Chordata; class Actinopteri; order Syngnathiformes; family Syngnathidae; genus Urocampus; species Urocampus carinirostris. Next base: position 30,102,507 of record NC_142361.1, read on the forward strand.
TTGGATTATTATTTAGTCTGACTTGGGTTCAAGAAATAAAGATACATTTGTATAAAAAAAGGAATACAGTACATGCTTATGGGTAAAACCATACAATTAAAATAAATAAAAAGTTGAATTACTCTTTGTTTTTGTTTGTTTTTCAAAAATAAAAAATAATATAAATTAATATAATTAAATACATAAATAGGTAAATACATGATTAGATAAAAATAAAAAATAAAAATGCAAAAATAATGTTGATATATTCTCTGGTCCAGGTATGTGTTTTTCCTCCCCAAAATAATTAAAATAAAATAAAGATACATTTGTATGATAAAAAAATAAATGGATGCTTTTTGGTAAATAAAAATTGTTGAATTATTCTAGGTTCTGACTGTTTTTGGGGTGTCTATGTTTTTATTTAAAAAATGTAAAATTGATATGATTAAATAGAAAAATGGTTAAAATTGAAATCAAAAATAATAAAAAAATAAAACATGCTGAATGGGTCCAACCCCTTTGTTTTTTGTTGCTGTTGTTTTCCCCACCAATTCATTTTTCGGTATAGTGAGATATTTATACTACAAAAGTATTTCCACAATCTTGAGCCTACTGATGTAGCACAATAATTGTTAATTCCCTAAAAAAACATAAACTTCTCACTAAACCTTCCATCAATTCCAAACAATAACCATACTTTCTTAAATGTAATTCTATCCTCAGTCAGTGATGTGTATTGTTGTTTTCTGATGAGTATTATTTTCATTTTTGCTCTGGCAGAGGGGCTCTGCAGAATGAACACAGTGGGTGATTGCGATAGTTTTTGTCTACTCCGTCACTCTTATGTGTGAGTTTGATTGAAACTATATTTACATATACATAATGCGCCGATAGACAAACTGTGTCCATCATAATTTCAGTCACTATTACTCGAGACACGCTGGTCGAAATAATGTCGTTATCTGTTGTGAAAATTGTACAGACTGCCGACTCAGACACTGTGTCGCAGGTAGAACACTTCTCTTTGTGTCTGTATTTTCTTTATCCTTCAATCTTATTGTTGAATTTGCAAGAGCCTGCAGTTACCAGTGATGCATTCAGGGACGTTTAAAAAATATTTTTGTATTTTGCAACTGGTTGTAAAGCAAATAAGCCCAGCACAAAAATGAGTTCCACATTCTTTGTTTCTAAAGCAACCGAGAACTTTGAAATAGATAGAACGACTGTGTCCCTTTTTTCGACAGTTCCCGGTCATACTAATTCACCATGTACCAAAATGAAATCTGATAACATGAAGTTTTGGATAAAATTAAAACATCCAAAGCTGTGTATTGATAAAATAATGTTCTCACCGGAATAACTATGTGGATTGGAAGGGCATTCTCAAGTACAGAACATTACGCAAATTTCTCACTTTGGCTTTCTATCAAGTTTAGCAATTTCAAACACCGTCACCCGATACTGAGAGTATTAGATATCTTACGCCACACCCATCGAGGCATGATCTGGTTGAGCGTCACTGGTCCATATAAAAAGAATTGGCTGGGCGATAGCCGTCCTCTTTTTTTCTCCTACCTGACTGACTTATTGCATGTTGGCTACATGGCGTGGCCATGCGGGCCTGCTCTGCGGCCTGGAGGTCAGTACGTGGGCCATACGTTGCGACCAACAGGAACACGAGACCAAATTGCTCCGCAACGCAAGTGAGGTGACGGCTATACATTTAACTCCATGTATGCTTGTTTGTGAGAATAAGCGTGTTTCTCTGTACAAGGGAATCTCCCCTAGTCGACTAGCAGGATAGCCGAAAATGTATTTTTGTGCTAGTGACCTCCAGACGACAGCGGTCAAAAACTCCCGTAATCTCGAGCGACGCCCCGCTTTTCGTTTTTATCATTGATTCCCTGTGTTAATAAATTGTGTGTCATATTTTAAACAGCCTGGTAAATGTATTCAATTTTCTCGGGATTAGTAATTGATATCAGAACACATGTCAAAGTGGAAACACATATGTATATAATAATAATAATAATAATAATTTCCTTGTATTGTCATTCTGTGTAACAATGTACACAGAACGAAATGTCGATTGCACCTGACCCGTTGTAGCGAGCCGATGCAGCCGCAGCCAACAGAGGGCGCCGCCGACCACTTTTTAAGTCTTAGGAATGACTCGGCCGGGGCGCGAACCACCGACCTTCCAGTCTCAAAGCGGGCGCCTTACCATCTAGGCTACTGAGCTGATATATATATATATATATATATATATATATATATATATATATATATATATATGTATATATATATATATATATATATATATATATATATATATATATATATATATATATATATATATATATATATATATATATATATATATATATATATATATACTGGACTGTCTCAGAAAATTAGAATATTGTGATAAAGTTCTTTATTTTCTGTAATGCAATTAAAAAAACAAAAATGTCATACATTCTGGATTCATTACACATCAACTGAACTATTTCAAGCCTTTTATTATTTGAATATTGCTGATTTTGGCTTACAGCTGAAAAAAACTCAAAAATCCTATCTCAAAATATTAGAATACTTCCTCAGACCAAGTAAAAAAAATAATTTTATAACAGCAAAACTAAATCAAACATTTGAAAATGTCCATTGATGCACTCAGTACTTGGTTGGGAATCCTTTTGCACGGATTACTGCATCAATCCGGCGTGGCATGGAGGCAATCAGCCTGTGGCATTGCTGAGGTGTTATTGATGCCCAGAATGCTTCGATAGCGGCCTTCAGCTCATTTGCATTTGTAGGTCTGGTGTCTTTCACCTTCTTCTTAACTATACCCCACAAATTCTCAATGGGGTTCAGGTCAGGGGAATTAGCAGGCCAATCAAGGACAGTGATGCCATGGTCAGTGCACCGGTTACTGGTGGTTTTGGCACTGTGGGCAGGTGCCAGATCACGCTGGAAAATGAAATACTCATCTCCATAGAGCTTTTCAGCAGATGGAAGCATGTAGTGCTCTAAAATCTTTTGGTACACAGTTGCATTTACTCTGGACTTGATGAAACACAGTGGACCAACACCAGCAGCTGACATGGCTCCCCAAACCATTGCTGACTGTGGGAACTTCACACTGGATTTCAAGCAACTTGGATTTTGCTCCTCTCCAGCCTTTCTCCAGACTCTGGCGCCTTGACTTCCAAATGAAATGCAAAACTTGCTTTCGTCTGAAAAGAGGACTTTGGACCACTCTGCAACTGTCCAATGCTTCTTCTCCATAGCCCAAGTCAGACGCTTCTTCCGTTGTCTTGAGTTCAGAAGTGGCTTGACCATGGGAATACGGCTATTGTAGCCCATTTCCCGGACACCTCTGTGAACTGTGGCTTTTGATACCTGGACTCCAGCTTCAGCCCACTGTCTTTGAAGCTCCCCCAAATTCTGGAAGCGGCTCTTCTTCACAATTTTGTTAAGGCTGCGGTCATCTCTCTTGGTTGTGCAGCGTTTCGGCCACATTTTTCCCTTCCGACAGACTTTTTGTGGATATGCTTTGAAACTGCACTCTGTGAACAGCCTGCTCTTTGAGAAATTTCTTTTTGTGTCTTACCCTCCTGATGGAGGGTATCAATGATGGTCCTCTGGACAGCAGTCAGATCAGCAGTCTTCCCCATACTTGTGATTTAGTTTACTGAACCAAGCTGAGTGTTTTTAAGGCTCAGGAAACCCCCGCAAGGTGTTTCGAGTTAATTAAATGATTCAGGTGATTAGTTGAATAGCCTACTTGTATACTTTTTCATGATATTCTAATATTTTGAGATAGGATTTTTGAGTTTTCTTAAGCTGTAAGCCAAATTCAGCAATATTAAAATAATAAAAGGCTTGAAATAGTTCAGTTGATGTGTAATGAATCCAGAATGTATGACATTTTTGTTTTTTTAATTGCATTACAGAAAATAAAGAACTTTATCACAATATTCTAATTTTCTGAGACAGTCCAGTATATATATATATTTTTTTTTATTTTATTTATTTATTTATTTTTTTTGGGAGTGTAGGTAATTCTCGCATCCTTTAGAGAAAAAAAATATTCATGGTGGAGCAAAATTAAAGCTAAAAAAAATCCTACATGGTGTTTAAAATTACTATATCACTGTATTGTTATATTGTGAAAACGTTTTACTAAATGTGAATATTGTCAAGATGTTTGGCACACCCTCTTCAGACTACAAGACTCCTACCTGACTCCTATTGTTTTTCGAGGTTTCACGGTTCATTTATCTTGAACAAAGTATAGTATTTTTATTTGTATTGTGTTTATTTGGTCTTTGAGTAGCATATTGTTTATTGGAGGAATCCAAAAAAACCCGAAAATAATCAAATTCCATGACTGCAATATAAAGATATTCGGATTACTGACAACAGGTAACTAGAAACAGTATCGGATTCCATTTTTATAGTAACCCTCCCAATCCTGCTCGTACGTTGCCAAAGCACTTGGCAGCGCCACTTTGAAGCTCGACATCACAAGTGCTTCTTTTCCACCCCTCGAAAATTTGTGCGCACCATGATGAACAATCCTCCTCCTCCTTCCTTCTGCTCACGAGCAATCAAAGGTTCCAGGCTGGTTTTAAATAAAAAAAAGAAAAGTCTTCAAAGGGATCCAAAAGCTAATTCATCGCATTTGCACCACTGCGAGTCCCTTTGTGCTAAATACGGCAAACTAATGCAAATGCCATCGAGCATAAACACAACTCTGCAAAATAGGAATACAATGTGTGAACTGAAATAGCGGATGGAGAAAACATTCAAAATATTCTGCATACTTCGACCAGAGGAAATACGGATTTGTGTTTATTATTTTGTTTGATAAAGACATTTTTTTAAATAAAAATGCAAATTTAGCACACATTCTTGGGATAATCGATACCACTTTTTTAGACCGATACCTGCACTCTTGAGTAGTCATCAATTGCAGATAACAATGGTGTCCAAAAATGAAGCAATATGTTTAAATCCCAACATATTGTTCAAATATGATTCTATTAAAACAAATTATAATAGTCCACTAATGTGTAGTTCCTAAAACGGGCTATTTCGGTATCAAACATTGTCCTGAATAAAGAACATAAGACTCTTGTTCTCACCAATACCAATACCTGATATCACTACTGGGGATATCCTTTACTGCTTGTTTTAGACCAATTTTTGTCCTCGAGAAGTTAGCGATTATGAATACTAAAAAACTAAAACTAAAAAATATTACATTTAAATCCCAACATTTTTTTTCAATAATATCGTATTTAGAAATATCATAATATTCCACGGGCAGCATGGCGGCGCAGTGGTTAGCGTGTGTGCAGCACAGTTCTGAGGTCATGAGATCGAACATCCTGTGTGGAGTTTGCATGTTCTCCCTGTGCTTGCGTAGGTTTCCTCCGGACACTCCGGTTTCCTCCCACATTCCAAAAACAAGCATGCTAGGTTAATTGGCCGGTCCAAATTGTCCCTAGGCGTGAATGAATGAGTGAGTTGTTTGTCTCTGTGTGCCCTGCTACTGGCTGGTAACCAGTTCAGGGTGTCCCCTGCACACTGCCTGATGGGCTCCAAAACCCCCGCGACCCTACTGAGGATAAGCGGTGCAGATAATGAATGGATGGATGGATAAATGGATAATATTTCACCAATGTGTAGTTCCTAAAATAGGCCATTCTGGTATTAAACATTATCACAAAAAAATAATACAAGACTGTTGTTGGTATCGATACCAATACCTGGTATCAATTTCTAGGGATAACACAAACCCCCTTTTTTAGAAAAATACATTGCTCCAGATACCGCAAAACATAAAATTTAAACACATTTAAATCCCAAAATATTTTTCAATAATATGGTATTAAAATATATAACAGTCGACTGACGTGTAGTTCCTAAAATGGGCCATTCTGGTATCAACCACCATCATGAAAAAATAATAATATGAGACTGTTGTTGGCACTGATGATAATACCTGGTATCACTACTCTCCAGTTTTTAATATAAACATTCATCTTCCATCAATTTTTCAACCTAATTTCCTCCTTAGGGTCATAGGGTTTATATTAACTCATAAAAGCATACATTATTAGAACATGTATTTTTTGCATAAACTACTAAAATAAATATTGCATTTTAAGATTTAATGCATCCAATTTATAACTATTTTATACATAAATTATATCAGTGATATTTGTAAGACTAATATTTTGGCCAGGTTTCCTGTGCACGTCAATAAGAATTTAATTAATTTGAATCATGCCCTTGATTTTTAAGAGTTTCCATGTTTTTTTTTTTTATAATTGTCAATACAGGAATAAATTGGAGTGAACCTAATCAAGATCTTTTTTTTTTTAATCAAATAAAGTTAAGTCAAAATCAAAATTGATTCCGTTAATTGAAGACAGAAAAGCTAAGATCTACTTTTTTGCTCTTAATTAGCATGAAGAGCCACAATATATATATATATATATATATATATATATATATATATATATATATGCATTTCTTAAATTAAACGCATGTACTAGTTGTCATGATTAGATGTGACTGAGCTGTGCCCCCTCATTTGGCGCCAACCACCCGGGGTTCTGTTCGGCTCCCTGTCACTATTTGAAACCTGTGCTGTCAATCGCCTGTTCTCGGTCCGTCTGTGAATCACCGTGCATACTAGGCTAACATTTTTTTGACCCTGACTCTTGCCTGTCCCATTTGGCTCCGGCTATGACCTGTTTGGATCGTGACCTCGTCTGATCTCCCGTCCCGGCTTATGACCCCTTTTGTTCCCGACTATGTCTTCGCTCCAGCTCTGGCTTACGACTCGTTTCCGACCCCGATCACATCTTGCTCTCCCAGTCCCAGCTACCATCCAGTTTTCCGCCCCTGACACCGCCATCGCTCAATACGGAAGTTCCACTTCCGTGTTCCGATCACAATCTGAGTACGAAAGAGACTTCCTTCCCGCGCCCAGCGAACACCGGATGGTGGGCGCAGCCCTTTCTCTCTCTTTCAATAAAACTTGAGGAAAACGTCACGCAAATGGGTCCTTTTTCCGTTCTGGTACTGACACTAATATGGTGTTACTATGTTACTATAATGTGATTACGAAGTTGTAATTACTATGAGTAGAGGTTAAGTAGGGTCAACCACTAAAACGTTTGCTTTGTGTAAGGGCACAAAGTGATCTATAAATCTATAGATCTGTCATCTATAAATAACAGGCTAATTTTAAATGGAATCTTCGAAAGAAATATATCATATATTTAAAGCACTGCTCATCTTAATGATTTTGCATGACATTCAAGATATTTTCCTAGAAAATCTCAATTTCACTTAGTTTGAGAAATGGTTGTTAGTAGCACCACACCCTGCTCTAGATACACTACTTTTTATGATTATTCACTATTATCGATTAATGATCCTTTACCTAGCCTACCTAGCCACTCCTTTGCACATCTGTTCTCCTCTGCACTATCGTACTCCAGTGTTATTGTTATTGTATAGTGACTTGTTTACCTGACCCATTTGGCACATCTGGTTAGCTGCTCCTCTTGCACTCTTTGCACTACTGTATAATACTATACATAGCTATAATTATTTAGTATATTATTATTAGTACTTCAATACTCCAACTCAATACAACATTTTATTTATATTTGTACATTGAAAGAAACTGTGCGGGTCAGATGTATCGACATTTCGTTCCGTATACACGTGTACAAGAATGACAATAAAGTATATTTGAATCTGAATCTCAATCTTTAAAAAAAAGAAAAAAAATCAAGGAACCTGATTGAAATTAATTGTAGTCTGCAAATGGAGATTTTTGTAATAAACCTTCACAGGGCCTCCTCTTTTCACTCCCCCTGGCGCTATCACGGCATGAATGCAGCCATTATTCAGGACAGCGCAGGACTTATCTACTCTTGAAAAGTATCATGCATTTTGCCACTGCGGTAACGGATTACAGTGCCTCAAGAACATAAGCACTCTTCCCAGCCATGCTTTACTTCTCAAATTATTCATGATATTTTAAACAGGGGTGTTTATTTGCATTTAAGGAGTGTATTCAAGGATTCAACATGTACTTTGCAGGGGTAGGACTTTTAACCAATTCCTGTTTTTTTCTTTTCTACCTCAGCGGTCTCAGACTCATATCAACTCAGGGGCCAAAAGGTATAAAAAGTGTGCTTTAGCTGTAGGGTTTGGTATCTTTAGGAGGCTCACAATTTAATTCAGGGGTTTGATTTTGAGATTATTGATGTCATGAACAGGAACAGGAGAAGAACCCAAATGCGTGACGTTTCTCATACAAGCTTTTATTTTACGGGAAATGGGGCAGTCATGCACATTAACCCAAACGCCAGTGATTCCGTGATCGTTGGGCGGAAGACGTAAGGCAGCAGTCTGGCGTGGAGAGACAGGAAGCTAGAGGCCGACGAGATTGATACCAATTGCAAGAGCAGATATCGGACAGATGGGGTTGATACCGGATAGGATGGGACACGCAGGATTGATATCAAAACTGGATATCGAAATTAAACACGACAAACTAGACGAGAACAAAACTGGAGATCGATATTAAACAGGACAAAATAGACGGGAACAAAACTGGAGATCGATATTAAACAGGATAAAATAGACGGGAACAATACCGGACAGGAAACACAGGCAGGTAACCGGACAGAGTCAAAACCCACGTCTTGCGGGGCAGAGGTTTGTTGACGGACTGACAAAGGTTGAGTGAGAGCACTAAACTTAAGTAGAAGGGAAGCCAATCTGTCAACGAGCCGCAGCTGGTGCCACACGGGCGGGGCCAATTGGGCCCCATGGCAACCGTGACAATTGAGTGCTTTTTTTCTCTCAATATATTTGCCTTCACTAAGATGTTATCTCTTGTAGTGTTTATCAACTGGACCTTGAAATAAATTACATGAATTTGTTTCTTCTACTGCTTGTGTAACTTGTGCATAGAGGGAGTAGCTTATTTCTAATTAATTTAGTTTGGATTCGAACTCGATGGTTACCGATTTAAGCAGCAGAAGGCTCTGGAGTTCTACCACAAGGATTGCCGTATTTTCTGCACTATAAGGCGCATTTTGGTCACTTTGAGTCTCAGTAGTTTGTCTCTTTCCTCGTGCTTTTCAGCACTTGTGTCACGGTCGCCTTGGTGACCAGTCTGCCCCGCCCCCTGGGCAACAGCTGAAAGCAGTTCCACTAATGGTGGATCTGTATTTAAGGCTGCATGGTGGGCTCTGCGGTTGCGGGTTCATTACTACTCATTATTCACAATCCCGTTCTGTTATGCCTTGTCCTGTTTTAGTCTGTTATGCCTTGTCCTGTTGAGTTCGTGCCGGAGGAACTCTGTATTGTTCTGTTTTGCCCCGGAGTATTGGGCGACTTTTATTTTATTAAATAAAACCTATGGATCGTCAACGCATTTGAGTTCTCCCTTCATGCCTCCTGCCTCCGTTCTGGTCCGGTCACCCCTTCAACTTCGCCATGCTTCGTGACAGAATGAACCAGCCAACAAATAGAACTCAGCGAACGATCCCAGCGCGACTTGGGAGAGCTGGAGAGCGCAGTTCGGCAGGCGCCTACTGAGTTGGCCTTCCCTGCCCGTTCGAACCACGGCCCCGCCCGTCGTGGCCCTTGCTGTGCCTCGAATGGGGTCCCGGGAAGAATTGACGCCTGCCTGTTCGACTCTCATGCCTGCCTGCCCGACTCCCGTGCCGATTGCCTGCTATTCCGTCTCCCCTGCGTGCCAGCCCGACTCCGACTCTGCTGCCCGTCGGGCCGACTCTGACTCCGCTGCCCGTCGGGCCAACTCCGACTCCGCTGGCCGACTCCGACTCCCAAGCCTGCCTGTTCGACTCCCAAGCCTGCCTGTTCGACTCCCAAGCCTGCCTGTTCGACTCCCAAGCCTGCCTGTTCGACTCCCAAGCCTGCCTGTTCGACTCCCAAGCCTGCCTGTTCGACTCCCAAGCCTGCCTGTTCGACTCCCAAGCCTGCCTGTTCGACTCCCATGCCTGCCTGTTCGACTCCCATGCCTGCCTGTTCGACTCCCATGCCTGCCTTGAGTCTCCCTGTACTGATTTTGTTCAGTCTTTCCTGTCCTGTCTTGACTGTTCTGAATCTGTTCCCCCCTGAGTCTGACTCTTCTGAATCTGATCCCCCCTGAGTCTGACTCTTCTGAATCTGATCCCCCCTGAGTCTGACTCTTCTGAACCTGATCCCCCCTGAGTCTGACTCTTCTGAACCTGATCCCCCCTGAGTCTGACTCTTCTGAACCTGAACCCCCTGATTCTGACTCTTCTGAACCTGAACCCCCAGAGTGCGACTCTTCTGCATCGGCCTGACCTGAGTGCGACTCTTCTGTAGAGGCCTGTCCTGTTTACCTGTTCTGATTCTGCCCTGATTTTGCCTGTCTGTTATCCCCTGTCCAGCTTGCCCGCCGGACCCCCCCTGCCGAGCGCCGATTCCGATCCGCCCGACGCAGATGGCGCCTGCCTCTCCCCGTTCCTGCGTGTTCGGAGGAGGGAGCGGGGTTGCCCCAATCGTGAGCGTCGAACCATTCCGGGGCGTGAGGTTGTAATTTTTTCTTTTTTGGGACCTCGGGAGCTGTCCCTTAAGAGGGGGGCTCTGTCACGGTCGCCTTGGTGACCAGTCTGCCCCGCCCCCTGGGCAACAGCTGAAAGCAGTTCCCTTAATGGTGGATCTGTATTTAAGGCTGCATGGTGGGCTCTGCGGTTGCGGGTTCATTACTACTCATTATTCACAATCCCGTTCTGTTATGCCTTGTCCTGTTTTAGTCTGTTATGCCTTGTCCTGTTGAGTTCGTGCCGGAGGAACTCTGTATTGTTCGGTTTTGCCCCGGAGTATTGGGCGACTTTTATTTTATTAAATAAAACCTATGGATCGTCAACGCATTTGAGTTCTCCCTTCATGCCTCCTGCCTCCGTTCTGGTCCGGTCACCTTCCACGCCACCACGTCTCGTGACAACTTGTTTTTGTTTCACTACACAATACAGCTATATCTAGTGATCAAATACTACACACTGGCCCTTTAATGATTTAAAAGTTCTTCTGCTTTTTTTTTCATAAAAACGTTTACCTGAAATTGAGAATTTTCAGTTGGATTTCACATTAATTCTAGAAAGAAGCTGAAGCTTTTTCGAGTTTCTGTAAAGACATTGATAAGGTGCTGACCGAACGACTTCCAACCACTGGGGATAAAAAGCAATATTTAGAATTTAATGTTATAGTTAAGAAAGATATTCAATCATATTGCCTTAAACAGCATGTCTGTGACTTTTATTTAAAGTCATATACCATGAACTGGAACAAGAGGAGAACCCAAATGTGTGACGTTTCTCACATAAGCATTTTGTTTTACGGGAAATGGGGAGTCATGCACGTTAGGCAGCATTCTGGCATGGAATGACAGGAAGCCAGAGGCCGACGAGATCGATACCAATTGCCCGAGCATATATCGGACAGATGGGGTCAATAACCTGACAGGACGGGACAGACAGGATTGATATGAAAACAGGATATCGAAATTAAACAGAACAAAAATAAACGGGATTGATACCAGACAGGAATTGCAGACAGGAAACCGGACAGAGTCAAAACCCACGTCTTGCGGGGCAGAGGTTCTTTGACGGACTGACAAAGGGTAAGCGAGAGCACTGAGCTTAAGAAGAAGGGAATCCAATCTGCCAACGAGCCGCAGCTGGTGCCACACGGGCGGGGCCAATTGGGCGCCATGGCAACCATGACATAACATCGGGATGGGCTTTTCTTTGAATGTTCTCTGGTTGATAAATGTCGGTCACCAAATATATACTGGGGAGTTTGTTTTGGAAGTGGCACCATTCAGTAAACACATTTATAACATTTTTCTCTTGTATGGTCCTCCAGGCCGGATAAAATCAATTTCCAAGACCGATTCCGATCCGCGGGACGTACGTACTTCAACACTGTTCTACCTGAATCATTTCCCTGCAATCAGTGCGGGCAAAGGGATTTCACCACAAATAGTTGGTCCGCTGATGTAAAACTCTCGGATTCTTTATGAGTTTAAATGGAGCTCTTGTGAGCCATCGGCGCTGTAGTAAAATAAATGTCTTCATTGTGGTGTTCATCTTCCAGATTATACGCAGCTTTACTAGTGAGCCCGATTGAGCTAAGACGATACAAGACAACAAAGAATACAATCGTTTCGGAAAAAGGGAGAGATAATGGACAATAGCTCTTCAACAAAGGTTGGTATTACGGTTACTATCCAGGAACAATGCATTGAAATAATAGAAGGCAGTTTTACATAGTTGTATGGGGAATTGGTTACACTGCAACAGCTGTTGGATACAGAATTACAATTTTGTTGGGAAAATATCTAAATATAAGATAAAAAATTGATGTAAATATATAAAATGAAATGTAAAATATTTTAAAAATGGCAATAAAACATACAAATATAGAATCAACCCGAAACATGATAAAATAACATAAAAATCAAAATTATAAAATAAGAAATAAATATCAAAAAATATATAACACAAATCTAAATTACAAGAGTATGGAATTAAATTAAAAAAATAAAATAAAATAAAAAATGAAAATAAATTCTGAAATAGAAGTTTATAGAATAAAATACAACTGAATATAAAATACAATTAATGTTGTAAATTATAAAATAAATATGACATGTAAGAATATAAAATAGTATAAACACATGTTAAATAGAAAATATGTAATAAAGATAAAATAAATTAATACATTGTCATGATAACCAATGTGATTCACCTGTGCCCGCTTATTTGGCGCCAACCGCTGCGGGTTCTGATTGGCTCCCTGTCCCTACTTAAACCCAGTCCTGTCAATCTCATGTTGTGAGTGCGTCTGGAACCTCTGTTTTTACAAGGCAAGCCTTTTTCGACCATGACTCCCGCTTGTTCCGTTTTTGCTCCCGTTCGTCTTCGGCTACGACCCGTTTTGATCCCAACTACGTCTGCTCTCGCGTCCATTACCATGACCCGTTTCTGACCCCGACCACGTTTTTGCTCTTCTGTCTCAGCTATCGACCTGCTTTTCTGTTCCTGACACAGGCCATCGCCCGCGACGGAAGATCCAAATCCGTATTCGGATGACAATCCGAGAGCGAGAGCGACTTGCTTCCCGCGTCCAGCGAGAATCGGATCGCGGGCGCTGCCCTTCCTCTTTCTTTCAATAAAATTGTGAGAAAACGTTACGCGATTGGGTTTATCCTGTGTGCTGGTCGTGACATACATAAAATATAAAATATGGAAAAGAAATTACAAAGTAACTATAAAATTATACTATAAAATATAAAAAACAAAGTAATACATATAAATATTAAATGTATAAAGGTATAAAACAAAGAATAAAAATTAATTATAAAAAAATCAAAATAACATATAAAAGTATCCATCAATCCAATTTCTGCACTGCTTATCCTCACTAGGGTCACAGAAAAAAAAAAAATATATTTAAAAATACATATTTGTGATATTTTAAACAATAAAAAAAAAAAATTCAAACTGTAAAAGGTTGTCCATATTTAGCGACTGAAATCTTAGTAAAGCCAATATCTGTCACGGTTGCCATGGCGCTCAAATGGCCCCGCCCGTGTGGAGCCAGCCGTGGCTGGTTAACAGATTGGCTTTCTGTCTATTTAAGCTCAGTCCTCTCACTCTTCCTTTGTCAGTCTGTAAACGAACCTCTGCCCTGCAAGACGCGGGTTTTGACTCAGTCCAGTTCCTGTTGGTATTTCCTATCCAGTATTGTTCCCATTTATTTTGTCCTGTTTAATATCCGTTTCCAGTTTTGTTCCCATCTAGTTTGTCCTGTTTTATTTCGATATCCTGTTTTGATATCAATTCTGTCCGTACCGTTGTTTAATATCGGTTTCCAGATTTGTTCCCGTCTAGTTTGTCCTGTTTAATTTCGATATCCTATTTTGATATCAATCCTGTCGGTCCCGTCCTGTTCGGTATCGACCCCATCTGTCCGATATCTGCTCGGGCAATTGGTATCGATCTCTTCGGCCTCTGGCTTCCTATCATTCCACGCCAGACTGCTGCCTAACGTGCATGACTCCCCATTTCCCGTAAAATAAAAGGCTTGTGTGAGAGACGTCACGCATTTGGGTCCTGATCCTGTTCCGGTTCATGACAATATCTTACAATGAAGCAACATATACTTGCATTTAAGTGACCATAATCATGAAATTGAAATGTTGAGGGTCGCCTAAATTGTCTTTGAACGAGAGGTAAGATCAGGCCTAAAGAATCCAGGCTGATCCGACCAGGACTAGTGGATATTAAACCCGGAACCCACCCAAACCAGCCAAATTAACTTGATTTGAGGGACTGAGCCCGAAGCATACCCGAATCATCATGTTTTATGAGTGAGGACTAGAGAGGATAAGGGCTTCTCTCTCTGTGATTTTCAGAAAAAAAAATACCTACCTGGCAAATGGTGCCCCTTGTGGTTAAAGGGATACCCCACGCATCAACCCACCCACCATTATTCTTTGTTTCTTTTTCTAAGTGGAGGATTCACATATGCACCGGAGCCCCCATGGCCTAGCTGCATTTTGGCATTCGGAAGCTAAATACCGTAAATTTCGGACTATAAGCCGCTACTTTTTTCCCAAACGTTCAACCCTGCGGATTATTCAGTGATGCGGCCAATTTATGTAATTTTTCTAACGGCCGCCAGCGGCGCTCGAGTACAAAAGATAAGATTCAGACCTGTGGAATATATGCGCCGAGGAAGACTGCAACTTCTTGGCTTGTGCATGAATTAAATTAGCGTAAACATACCCTCATCATGCAAAATGCAAAAAGAAAGACACATTAAAAAAATCGTCACCAACGGGTTCCGGAAAGTCGGTCTGCTGGGTGACGGAGAGGAGGGCACAGAATCAGGAGTGGAGAGAGTTCCAGCCACAGTGACAGCGCGAGTCAGGCTGCAGGACGACGTCTATATGACAAAGTTTCTTTCCGACACTGAGGAAGACGATTTTGATGGCTTCAGTACTAAGAAGGAAAATGAGGACGGTTTACCGTGATTTTTACAAGTACGGTATGTTTTTTTAACGGACTCGTTTACTATGTTGCGAACGTAGTGCTAGCGTGTTGCTACCATTAACTGCCCTGTCACAGGCACTGTTTGTAAATATGTGTAACCATGTATAATATGTATTTGCAACTCTATTTTTTTTGTAATGAATTTATTTTAGAGACTTATTCTGATACGTTTTGCACGGGCGAATAAAAAAGAAGGGCCGAGACAAACGGGGGCTGACGGGAAGTGGAGTAAAGATGAGACCTGTTTGTGGACGCGGCGGACAATAGTGGATATATATTTTTCCCACCCTTACCTTTGGAAGTATACACTTTTTTCCTTGGATTTCTTTCAACGGGACCCGGACTCTGCAGGTCTGCATCAAACCTTAAGTACCGGTATCATTTTCCGTTCATTTTGCCGGCTGTGATTTTTGGACTGTGTACTTTAATGAAGGACATTCAGTTTCAATCGCGGGACTTAAAGTCGGGTTTGGGTTAATTTTGAGTTTGTGTTACATTTTTTTCATGTGGGCGCATGCGGCTTATATAGAGGTGCGGCTTGTCTAGGTACAAAAAAATCGGTTTTCCTCTTAAAATGTGGTGGGTGCGGCTTATAATCAGGTGCCCTCTATAGTCCGGAATTTACGGTAGTTCACCATTATCTTAACACGATAAGTGGCGGTCTGAACACCCTGAAAAATAAATATACAACGATTTCCACATTTCCAAGAAAGCTCATCCACAGTCCCATGCGTTATACCCTCAAAGCATTTTTTCGGCTTTGTATGAATCTTCCGAGTTGAGTCGTTAGCGTCCGTAGGAACACGATCTTCCCTTCCGTAAAAGGTTGAAAGCCGAGTCCCGACTGCTAAAAGCCACTCATGAAGAAAACATTTTCATCCCCACCGTTAATCCATTCTCACCTAGCAAAACTGCTGAGGTGTTGAGGTTACTCTCTCAGGATGTGGAAGGGGGGTCTCTTGCGGTATTAATAGCAGACTGTCTGCTCGGGGCCACAATATGGACTCAGTGGAGGGTGAATCAGGACTATTATCACCTCCTCCCAAAAAGTTTTCCAGTTAAAGCGAGTTTATCCTTGCCTCCCTGTGTGTTTGGCAACAGACTGACTTAATGGGGGGTAAACAACATGGAGTGGTTATGTGGATGTAACATATGGGAGAGGATATAGTAGATGGCAAGCAAAACTGCTGGGGTCTCCATAATCTATTGGGGAGTGATTGCTTTCATTTTATTGCGTTTGTGGAACTTTGCAGGGAGCTGCGGGACACTTATGAAGCATGTGTTTTTCCCCACTATCGCATCTGTATCGAATGCAGAACACTACGGGGGTTCAACCCGACAAAAGTGATTTAAAAAAAAAGCAATACAAAGGTTTTTTCGTGGAACACAAATATGAGAGTTTTTTTATCTTCGAAGACAGTTTATGGAATACCACCTGGATTTATTTTGGTGGCAACTGAAGTCGTAATTCATTATTTTCATTCTGTTGTGCATTTTGTCATGCATCCAGTCGTGTAATTTGTAGTTCATTTTGTCGTAAATTCGGTTTTATCGTAAACTTTGATATGTATTTTGTTGTATATTTTGTGTTTTTTCATGCTATTTGTCATGTATTTTGTCTTTACATGTGGAATGAATTGTGTGTATTTGGTCAAGTTCTTTGTCGTGCATTTTGTTGTGTATATCATTCTTTCATATGTATTTGGTCATTTTTTTGGTCGTGTATTTGTGCATAGTTTGTCATCTATTTTTCATCTACTTTGTCATGTATTTTGTCATGTATTTTTTAATTTAATTCATGGGTTCATGTATTTTTTTCATTTATTATGTCCCTGTTTTTTCCCCCGTATTTATTTTTTGCTATATATTTTTTTGTGTATTTTGTTATGTATTTTGTCATTTATTTTGTCATGCTTTTTGTAGTGCATTTGTCATGCATTTTTTCGTGAACTTTGTTGTGTATTTTGTTGTGTATTTGTTGTGTATTTTGTTGTGTATTTTGTTGTGTATTTTGTTGTGTATTTTGTTGTGTATTTTGTTGTGTATTTTGTGTTTTTTTCGTGTTATTTGTCATGTATTTTGGCATTTATTTAGTCAGGTATTTTGTGTATATTTTGTCGTTTATTTTTCATATACCTTGTCATGTATTTCATTATACATTTTTGTAGTGTATTTTGTTTTGTTTTTCATGTATTTTGTCATTTATTTTTGGGGGGTATTTTTTGTATGTATTTTGTGGTGCATTTTGTCGTGTATTTGGTCTTTATTTTGTCATGAATTTTGTTGTGTATTGGGTTATGTGTTTTCTTGTGTATTTTTTTTGTAATGTATTTTGTATCTGTTGCATAATTAGTCATGTATTTTGTCCGATTTTTTGTTATTCATTCAGTCATGTTTTTTGGCATATTTTTTCTTGTGTGTTTTGTCGTGTAATTTGTGTTTTATTTGATCATGTGTTTCATTGTGTATTTCATCATTTATTTTGTCATGTAGTTGTCATCCATCCATCCATTATCTTCACCACTTATCCTCAGTATGGTCACGGGGGTGCTGGAGCTGGTCAGCTATCTTCGGGCAGTGGGCAGGGGACACCCTGAACTGGTTGCCAGCCAGTTGCAGGGCACACAGACAGACAACACACTCATTCACACCTAGGGACAATTTGGACCGACCAATTAACCTTACTCGCATGTTTTGGAATGTGGAGTGCCCGGAGGAAACCCACGCAAGCACGGGGAGAACATGCAAACTCCACACAGTAGGTTCAATCTCATGACCTCAGAACTGTGCCGCACACGCAATAACCACTGTGCCGCCTTGCTGCCCTATGTAGTTGTCATGATTTTTGTTACTTATTTTGTCGTGTGTTTTGTCAAATGCGGACCACAGGGGCTGTTTAATCAAACAAAAGCAATTAAAAAAAAGAGATACAAGCTCATTTTGGAGTTTATTCGGAGAACAAAAATACGAGCAATGTTTTATTTTCATTCCTGAAAGTCTATGTAGTACCAGCCATTTTATTTTGGCAGAGACTGAAGTCATAATTCATTATTTTTATAAATATAACCCCAGAAAGTGACACAAAGAACCCAATTGCGAGAAATCTTTCCAGTCTGTTTTATTGAAAAAGGCTTACTGAGGACAAATGCTCACACACACACACACACAAGAAGAATAACTTTCAAAAGCTTTTGAAGTCAGGCAAGTGACATTTTATAATAGCTCTCTTTTGCTATGCTCCGAGCCGCAATTATTGCATCACCCAATTAGGAAATAAAAACATGCTTTTTGTGAGATGACCAAAATTGTACGCAGTTTAATTTGCTGTATTTGTGAAGGTCCCAGTAGGTTATGAATATTACTAATATAATTACCGTAAATTCCGGACTATAAGCCGCTACTTTTTTCCCTAACTTTCAACCCTGCGGCTTATTGAGTGATGCGGCAACTTTATGTAATTTTTCTAACGGCCGCTAGCAGCGCTCGAGTGTTGCTACCATTAACTGCCCTGTCAAAGCTATATTATTATTATTAAAGCTTTGAAAACTCTCTCTGTGTACCGTCTTTCTTTGTAAATATGTGTAACCCATGTATAATATATATTTGCAACTGTATATTTTTGTAATGTATATATTTGTATTTATTTTAGACACTTATTCTAATATGTTTGGCACGGGTGAACGAAAAATGAGGGGCGGAACAAACGCGGGGTGCCGAGTTTAAGTGGGGACCGCTAAAGGTGAGGGACGGACAAGGAAAGAAGAGGGGGTAAAAAGTTGGTTAAAGAAAAGGAGTTGTGTGAGTAAATGTGTTCAACTGATTTATTTTTCCCACCCTTACCTTCGGAAATATACACCTTTTTCATTGGATTACTTTCAACGGGACCTGGATTCTGCAGGTCTGCATCAAACCTTGAGAACCGGTATAATTTTCCGTTTATTTTGCCGGCTGTGATTTTTGGACTGTGGACTTTAATGAAGGACATTTGCTGTTAATAGTGTCAATGAAATTGTTCAAACCAATTTAGTTTCAATCGCGGGACTTTAAGTCGGATTTGGGTTAATTTTGTGTTTGTGTTACATGTTTGAATGTGGGCTCATGCGGCTTATATACAGGCGCGGCTTGTGTATGTACAAAATCGGTTTTCCTCTTAAAATGTGGTGGGTGCGGATTATAATCAGGTGCGCTCTATAGTCCGGAATTTAAGGTAGTATGTAACCTTTATTGTGCTGAATGTCTGCAATTACGGATTGAGGCACGCAATTCTCTTGCATCATGGCAGAGGGTGATAGTGAGACGAAGGATTCTGAATTTGCGATAGTATTAGACAATTATCAGCAAATCAATGTACGCAGATATTATCATCGCATGGACTTTTTTTCATGATCCATTGGCTTTTATTCAGAAGGAGCAGTGCAAAGACTTCAATTATAAGTTAACATAAGACAATCAAATGTTGTTTTTTGTATGCTACACCTTATGTATTGCTTTTTGCTCATCTAAAGGATTAATAGGATGTAGTTTTTTTATTTGTGAATTTGACTACGCCTCACCAGACATGAACCTCATCGCTTTGAGTTGGTCTAAACTTGAGTCTACTCTTTGTAATTGTATTTTCTCATTAGAGTGCTTTTTGTGACAAAGACACCGGATATAAATATCTGTTTGCTTTTTTCATGCAAATTCTGACCTGACCCATTAAGCCGGCAAGACTCTGTTGAGTACGACGAGCAAGAAGGGCTCGCTGAGATCAGAGCGCCACACTCACACTCTGGAGTGGATTATATAGGGCATGACCTTGAAGCACCTAGCATCTATTTATAGCCAAGTGAGTGAGCGTGTTGTCTTCTTTTGGACACGCCTGAATAGTTGACTTAAAAACTAATTTAATGCAAATTTTTGTACAGAACGCAAAAATTAGGGCTTTTTTTTCTTATTTTATCAGTTTTTACCTCTGGTGAAAGAAAATTATTGATATAATAATAATGCATGAGATTATTTTATGCTAACCAGTATTAGATTCAGATTCAGATCTACTTTATTGTCATTCTAGTACACGTGTATACAGAACGATATGTCGATACATCTGACCCGCACAGTTTCCTTGAATGTACAGATATAAATAAATTGTTGTATTGAGATGGAGTATTGAGTACTAATAATATACTAAATAATTATGGCTATGTATAGTATTTTACAGTAGCGCAAATAGTGCAAGAGGAGCAGCTAACCAGATGTGCAAAATGGGCAGTCAGGTAAACAAGTCAAGTAAACAGTAACAATAACACTGTAACAATAACACTGTAAGTACAATAGTGCAGAGAAACAGATGTGCAAGGAGTGGCTAGCTATAAAGAACTGCCAGTAGTGCAAAAAGTCAAACAAAACCAACAGATGTACAGATTAGCAGCAGTTTAGATTTACTATGTGTTTGATTGACCATTTAACAGTCTAATGGCCAGGGGGACAAGACTATTGTGGAACCTGGTGGTCCATTAGGAGTAACACCGTTACAAGTAATGCCGTTATGTGACGACGTTATTTTTTTCAGTAACGGGGTAATAGATCGTGTTACTTTTCCGCCTTTACAACATTACTTTGGCTGCAGAACGCCGCAAAGTTCACCCTGTTTATAGCGGCAGAATAGAAAATAGTGACAACCATAAAGTTTACTACTCATCGTGATTACCAAGTGATTATCTACTAATGCGCTGAAAGAAAAGGCGATTTGGTGGTACAGCAATCTACTTGTGTCGTTCATGAATGATACGGCTCTATGAGCCGCCTCTTGTAAGTGGGAGCTAACAACTGAAAACCAGTCCCCTTCAACACGCAATTTTTCTCTTGTGATTGGTCGAAATGCATTTTTTTAGCGATTATGTTCTGTTGACTTTGAATTTATTGATTGTAAAAAAAAATGTTACAATTTTTTTGTATTTTATTTTCTTAGTTGTAAATTTTTAAATATTCAAATTTGTTTCCTGGGTTTTCAGTGTTAACGTTTAAGTGTTAGTTTTGCTTTATGTTTCCCCAACTAAGGTCATTCATAGTTATCCATAATAAATGGTAATATATGCATTAAACAAAGAAAACAACACAAAGAGCCATTTGGGGGCTGAATATACCAACTTTTTAGTGAGCCAAGCCAAAAAGGCCTGTTCTTTAAAAAGAGTTGGAATTACCATCCCTACAACTGACCCTTTGAGAGAGATTTAATTTATTAAACTCACTTCATATTGTTTACTGACGATTTTATTATATTATTTACTGTTATATATATTTTGTTTTGTTTTTTAAATTGTATTTTCATAAAATTATTTTAATAAGCAATGTTACATTAGCACCCCCCCTGCATACATAAGTGACACTGTTAATGGCCACTGTTAAGAGTAACAATGCTTCTTCTTTTTAAACGTGTCAGCACTAAAACCTGTGATAGGTACATCATGAGCAATGTTATGCAATTGTGATCATATATATGTATTGGCTGATGAATCCATGCACAAATTCGCCAATTTTGTATTATTTAAGCAAGCCTAAAAAAAAATGGTGGATGCGATTTATAATCCGATACTGCAAATAGGAATATTGCAATAAAAGCTATAAAAATGCAGCCAGTTTAACCATATATAGATCTAGACTAGATAGATAGATTAATATTGATCTTGGAACACTAAGAAAACATTGTTTCAAAGAAAACTGCAATATCACAACCCGTAAAAGCAGTGGGTCCAAATGCGTGACGTTTAACACAATGCTTTATTACGGGATCAGGGACGTCAGGCCGAGAGGAAAAAGACCGCGATATGGTGCTCGCTGGGCAGGAGGAGTGGGAAGCCCTCGCAAAAGAAGCGTGGTCGGGGATCAGAACAGGTAGGGCAGCCGGGACAGGACACGGAGCGTGGTCGGGGATCGGAGTCAGGTAACCGGAGACAATCGGGAAGCCAGGGACAGAGGATCGATACACGATACAGGAACAAGTCGGGAACAGAACGGGAGCCAGACTCAAAAATGCTTGCCTTGCATGTGCGGAGGTTCGTTGACTGACTGACCAGGAGTGAACGAGAATGACGTGCCTACATAGGACTAATTAGGGAACGAGTGGCAGCTGGGGCTGAAAGGGTGAGGGCAGGTCAGGGCAATTGACAAATCATGACACTTGCAGGCCTTAACTTTAACTTTAACAAATAATTTTAGAGATGATTCTAAAAAAGTCCCAAATAGCAAGGGACCAGAGTAAGTGTAACTTGAGAGAATATTTGTCACATATCCATATACATTTCAGTTGCATTTCCCCCCAACGAGCGATCTGTGACCAAAATGTCATCGTGTCTACCCCCCTTGCCAACTCAGTGGGGGGGTCACTTGTGACATTTCCAAGTATTCTGTCATCCGCACGGGCCGGAGCAAATTCACTCATCTATTTTAATATTCCCGTATCGCACTCGCTCTTCTTTCCCACCTGGCAGGCGGCCAGTTTACCAGAACGGCCATGCGGGGAAAGAAAATTGATTTCTAAAGAGGCACGTCGACTCGGCCCCGGATATGAAATACTCGGGCGGTTATTAGTACGCCGCTTATATTAACGTAACATGACAAGCGCATCCAGATTCGTATTAAAGATGCGACTGGTTCCCGCGAAGCGATACATGAATCGCGATCTGCTAACGTTCGGGTAAACGAATCATTAGCCATGCGATTACGAGAAGATCTGCGGCGGGTATACAACATTCATCCTGACAATGTAGAAATAAATGTGGAAATAGAGAAAATCCTACAAATATATGCCATATAAATAAATTAACACATACATGAATAAAGTAATACCTAAATACAGTGTATGATGTAAATGCAATGTTTTTTTTACTTATTTAAGCATTTTATTCTGTATTTTGTTGAGTAATTTTGCCCTGTATTTTGTCCAGTATTTTCCATTTTTTGTCATGTATTTGTTCGTTTGTTTTGTATATTGTCAGGTATTTTGTTGTACATTTTTTCATGAATTTTGTCATATTATTGATTTATTTATACATTTGGCAATGTGTTTATTTTTTATACTTATTTTTCATGGATTTTACCATGTACAGTACTTTATTGTGTATTTTGTAATGCATTTGTATTGTAGTTTGTCATGTACATTTTGTTGTTTATTTTTCCACTTACAGTATTTTTTGGTGTATTTTGTCATGTTTTCTTTCGTGTAATGAGTCATTAACATTTGTCATATTTTTTGTCATATTTTTGTTGTGCATTTTGTCGTGATTTTTGTCGTGTATGTTGTCGTATATTGTTTATTGTACTTTGTCAAGTATTATGTTGTGTATTTTGTAGTGTACCATGGCATTTATTTTGTCATGTATTTTGTAATGTGCAATGATAAGCATTTGGTCATGTATTTTTTTTATTAATACGTCATGATTTTTTTTCTTATATTTTGTCATTTATTTTCTCTACTGAACTATACACTTTTTAATATAACGCATTTACAGTATATTATTTGTCGTGAGTGTCTTTTGTTCCGTTCTCTCCGGTTCTTCTCGTAGGTTTAAAAGAATTGATGTCTTCTCTCCTTATTTTAAGTGTCTACTGAACTGTAAACCTTATGTTGTAACAAAAAACATGACAAAGTCCTACATATCTGAATATATTGCATTCATATCATATATCGTGACAGCTTTTCGTACAGTCCTCTCCTGTTCTTCTTGCAAGTTTAAAATGTATTGATGTTTTCTCTCCTTTTTTTAAGTGTCTACTGAACTATACAATTTTGTTGTGACACAATACATGACATAATGTATGGATATATGGATGTATCGCATTTATATCATATAGCGTAAGTGCTTTTTGTACAGTTCTCTCCTGTTCATCGGTGTCTCCTATTTTCTTCTTGTTTTAGGTGTCTCCTGAACTATACACTTTTGTTGTGACACAATACATGACAAAATGTATGATTATATGGATATATCGCATTTATATTATATAGCGTTAGTGCTTTTTGTACAGTTCTCTCCTGTTCATCGTGCAGGTGTATAATTCATTGATGTATTTTCTTCTTATTTTAGGTGTCTCCTGAACTATAAACTTTTGTTGTGACACAATACATGACAAGATGTACGGATATATGAATATATTGCATTCATACCATATAGCCTAAGTGCTTTTTGTATAGTCTTCTCCTGTTCTCCTTGCAAGTTTAAAATGTATTGATGTTTTCTCTCCTTATTTTAAGTTTCTCCTGAACTATACGCTTTTGTTGTGACAAAATACATGACACAATGTATGGATATATGAATATATTGTATTTATATTATATAGCTTAAGTGCTTTTTGTACAGTCCTCTCCTGTTCTCCTTGCAAGTTTAAAATGTAATGATGTTTTCTCTCCTTATTTTAGGCGTCTACTGAAGGATACACTTTTGTTGAGACAAAATACATAACAAAATGTATGGATGTATGAATATATTGCATGCATATCATATATTTACTGTAGGTGTCATTTATGTAAATATATTGCATATATATGTATGTATTTATTTATACATATATTTCTACGTACAGTGGGATTGGACCCTGAATTCCGGCGTGCACAGGAGGCGTGTTGCTTATCATGGCCCTATTAACGAACGAGGAGTGAGAAAGGTCAAATGTGCCGCCTGCTGATGCTTCGGCACGCGAGTGGCGCACACATGAGCGCTGATCCGAACTCGCTCGTGCGAAGGTTGGCATGCACGCACTTGGCAGGAAAGGTCACGGTGCACGGTGGCTGCGGGTGTGCCTATGTGCGTGCAAGCGTGCCACAGGATATTTGAAGACGATATGCAGCCTGTTGCTATGGAGCGGAATGGCTCGATTTGAGCGCACGCACACGTATATACTCGTAGAATACGCGTTCCATTCAAACTTGTAAAGTGTTATTGTAATCCCTGGTTACTTCATGCTGGGTTTTCTGTGGATTTAGTGCATTACAGGTTGAAAAATATTCCACAATCTATTATCCCTAATTGTACATTGCTTTTTCCACCAAAAAGTGAACTGCTCTCATGGGACTTAAACCCCTTACCCTTGTCACATAGTGCGGGGACCAGCATTTTTGTTGGGCTTCTCTTCTTTCTGCCCAAAATGAACAGCACCGTACAGCCACAGTCCCTATTTTCCTGGTGACTATCAATGCATTTTTTTGGGAAGGTGGAGATAAGTCTTCATTTTATTCATCTTCAGTTTGAAATGTGTTAAATCGGGAGATTTAGGTAGAAATTTACTAGTTAAAGCCGAATTACCAAAATGGGTTTCTGATAATCAGTTAATGTGCTACAATGGTTCTATGGCTTTTTTTAACAACCTCATTCATGTCTGAGTGTTTTGCACAGAATATATTTTTCAATCAATACAATTTTGTTTACAGGCAGCACGGCAGCTGAGTTGTTAGCGCGTCTCCGGCACGGTTCTGAGGTCAAGAGATCGAACCTTCCTGTGTGGAGTTTGCATGTTCTTCACCAGGCTTGCGTGAGCACTCCGGTTTCTTCCCACATACAAAAACATGAATTTCAGGTTAATTGTCCGCTCCAAATTGTCCCTATTTGTGAATGAAGGAGTGAATTGTCTGTCTCTGTGTGCCCAGTGCCCAGGCTGGCAACCAGTTCAGGGTGTCCACTGCCCCGAGATAGCTGGGATGGGCTCCAGCACCCCCGCGACCCTACTGAAGATAAGCGCTGCAAATAATGGATGGATGGATGTCATAACGGTATTAACAATAAACAACTAGGCAAGCAGCTATCTTTTTTCATGCCAAGAAATCGTTTCACTCTATATTGTATTGAATGCGGGAGCCTCCACTCTAGGAAGGTACAGGATTTAATTTCGACGGTCATACATAAAGGTCACATCTTTCCAATACACATGATTTGAGTTACTCAATGTCCCCTGCGGTTACCTTGCTGCCTGAAGATAGCTGGGATAGGCTCCAGCACTCCCGCGACCCTACTGAGGATGATCGGTGCAGACAATGGATGGATGGACAATTGATTTACTTAATGTGACTTGCGGTGATGTTTATTGTAAAAAAATAATAAAAATTGGTAATGAACCCAAAAACATTTTGGGGTGATGCTGCCCAGCTCCAACACACCTTTACATATAAAAAAAATATATATTCAAGTTGAAGATCAAACTTCCATCATTAGGGCTAGTCAAATGCATCTATCTATTTATATGTAAATTAATTCATAATCCAATCATTCTATCGTTTTTAGGATGTATTCGTTCAACAATCATGCAAGATGAATCTATCCATTTGACCAGCTGCCCTCGTTTCTTTCTTTATTTTATCTTTCTTTCTATCAATCCATCACATATGGTGTCATTTCTTCTTTTCCTTCAAAATCAGAATAATTTTTTCACCCATCAACTATTTGTCCTTCTTCCCTTTCTTCCATCCGACCTTCCTTCCTGCCTTCCTTACTTTCCTTGCAATAATCTATTCATCTTTCCTTTGTTACTTCTTTTCTTTGATCAATCAGCCATCTTTGAGCCCCCCCTTCTTACTTGCCTGGTTGATTGCCTTCTTGCCTCCTTGCTTGCTCACTTCAATCTTTCAGTCCCTACTCCCATTATCACTTCACTAGTCCTATATCCATCTTTGGCCAGCATCCATTCATCAAAAATATATTTTTTCTCCATCTTATCCTCCCATCCACCTGTCTTTTAATACTTCCTCCCTTTGTCCTCCCTTCAGACATTTCATATTTCCGTCAATCATGCATCCTTCAGTGTCCTCTTTGTCCCTGTATTCCTTGCTTCCATCCATCCCATATATATGACATATATTGTCGTTGCATCCATACATGCCTTTTTCTTCCTTCATTCAACCCATTATTTCAGTTTTTCCTTCTATTCACCACCTATTGAATCTATCATCAGCTAAACATTTTTCCTCGCATGCAACCAGCCAATTGCATCCACACCTCCAATTTGAATTCTTCTCGGGATCCTATGATAAAGGGGCAAGAATGAATAAAGGGATGGTAACTATTGCCTGCACTTTTCAGCTATATCAGGAATTGCCAGGATCCTAACAAAGGATATCCCAATTGCTCACCAAAGAGACAAGATAGTATCAGTAAGTAGTTGTACAAACAAGCACGTGCATCCTTGGCCACATTCTGAAAAATTGAGCCGGTTTAACACCTCCTATAGGGGCGGAAGATAAAGTCCAGTGAGGGGAATAAATGATCTATTCCAAGGATTGAACCAATGGCCGTATGAGGATGTGGAAAGCAGCACAACGGTTTGACCACGTGGCACTTCATTAAATTGTGTCGAAATGATTGATATTAAGGTATTGTGTGTGTTTCCAAATGTGTGTCTGAGACAAGAGCGGTGCAAAGGCCATAAAATGCTATCACACTTCCACAGACGCTCAGCGGACAAATTCTTGCGTTTGCAGCAGTTTTAGTGAGACGGCCCAAAAATTGCAGAACAAAAAATATGTGATGCATGTGTTCATGTCCAAGAGCGCCCCTCGGTGCTCGATTTGAACCGAGACAAACACATTGACTTGGCTTCATTACAATTAAGCAATTAAACGACTCTTTGAAACGTTCAATATGGTTTTAACGCGGCGTGAACCTTTCAATCAAGAACCCTGACAGCCTCGGTGCACACGAATGCATTAGGGCTGACAAAGCGGAGCCATAATCATAACACTGAATTAGCGCTATTGCTCTACAATCGCCTCTAACTGTATGGTAGACACAATAAGTGTTATGGGCGCCCATTTAAACATACTGTGAGAACTCACTGGGGAAATAAGGTTCTCTTAGCTCATTCATTCAAATATCTATGAAGCATATACATTACAGATCCTATCCAGGGTGGAGAGGATCAACACAGCCCAGAAAATCATCAGTTGCTCTCTGCTCGGCAACATTGCGCTACTTCAGCAACATTATCAAGGACTCCTCAGACCCAGGCCATCAAATCTTTGATTTGCTTCCATCTGGCAGAAGCTACAGATACCTGTGGATGTATTGTGTAGAGAACCGGAAAACTAGTTCTACAACGCGCAAGGAAGAGTGCAAACTACAGGGACACAAAGTGACCTAACCGCATATTTTTTTTCTCAAATTTTTTGCTCTGCCCTTCAAGGGTTTTGGTCTTTTGGGGTACCTTTAGAAACAATGGCGGACAGCCAGGTCAGCTCTCTTTAGGTGAGCTTTGTCTTGTTTAAAATAACATATGGTCTTAATAAAATATGCACATGTATATAATAAGTCCTAGATTTTTCTTTATTCAAATCAAAATTGTTGTTTTTCAATGAATTAAGTTTATTTTACCAATAGGGGGCACTTAGTAATACATAGTGTCTCTTCAAGTGATAAGATTGTCTTGCAACATCACAGAAATGTTCTCATTACCACAAGGTCAATGCTAACGGCTACGTGGATCCCATATTATGTTGCACTGGTACATGCAAACTTGATCATGCGCTCAAACTTTGATCATCGATGATGTTAAGTAGTTAGCAGTACTCACAAACCATTAGTGGCTAATCAGTCGTCATTTGAACCACTGCTAACAAATAACGGTAGCAGCTGCCTAGCAGTTACATCATCGACCTGAAAACGACACTCTTAAATGCTACAACATTTTTTCCTAAATCTATCCATTCTGAAATGTGATCAGAGACTGTTTTTTTCCCTAATCGAAGAACAGAAGCACAAAAGACAAGAAAAAACCTCATGTATAAAACAATACATATATTCATCTGTTATAATTTATTTGTATTCTGACACTGTTGCTGTCAATGTCATTGCATTATTTCATTGCAGTATTTTATGAGCCGAGTCTACAAGAACTACCTTGTAAATATTGCCTAGCCATTTAAATATTCTTATTTTTCTATATTTTTCTTGAAAGTATTTTATCACGGTCTTCCGGGAATGCGTCTAATCTCATTGTTTGTTCTACACTCGACTGCCACCTGTGGTCAAAATCTCAGTTGAAAGACGCATAATGGATATTTTGAACAGCAAAGACCTCTCTCAACCATGCACTTCGATTATTGTTGGTTCACTTCTTCGCAGATTTTTAATTTAATTGAATTGACTTTATTGTCATTGATATCAATGTACCGTGCATTGTGTTTCTGATAGACATTAGACATTGTGTTGGGTGGGTGTGACTGTCTGGGCGACTGTGATAGGCTACTATATGCTTTCAGTCAAACAGATGGGGCATGCACAGTCAATATCTCAGAATCAAAACAACATGGGAAGGATAGCGGCCGCTAGGTTTTAGCGGCTCGTTACATTAAAAATAAATTCATCAATTGTTCAGAAGAACACAAATAAATGCTGATCACTAGCGGGTGCTGCGTGGATTGTTATTGCGTCCAGAAATCGACTGAGGCAAGGCAAGCAATAGCCTGGCTGCAGGTCTAGTCTAAAGCTCGGCTCCAATAGCAGCCGAGGCCAGCACTTGGCTTTGTCACCACACGTGACGGTGTGGCGATAGTCCAAGTGTTCTGATTTCCGCGTTGGGGTCTCATACCTGAAGCTGCACATGCTTTTCACAAATGTCCTCCAATTTCATTTTAATGTTGTATAATGACAACAAAACCATTAATTCAAATGCAATTATTGGTTATGTGTTATTGTTTGTTGATCAATAAACCGGGTGGAAACATTGGTGGGCCTGGAGAGGGATGGGCGATACCAGGTTGTACTTGCCCAAGACACAGGAAATGGTGCCCCTACAACCCTAGCGGTTAAGGGATCCAATCACCCACCCACCAATATAACTCTCAGTCTGTAATGACATCATCTGAAGGTAGGTTTGCTCCTTGGATGCTTGTATGAAGGTGCAACGCTCCTTAAAGGATTTTCACTTTGCACAGGTGTTTTTGGTCCCTCTTAACCGCGAAAACCGAGGGATCACTGTATATTCGAAGAAGACTTGAACCCAACCATCCAAAGTTCACTTTTCTACCTTAAAACATTTCCTCTTTCATGTTATATTCGTGCAAATTGTGTCTGAAATGAGCCTCCATTGTGTCCTAAAATTTATCTTGCTGGACCGTTGCAAGAAGGCCAATAAAAAAAGATCTTATTTAAGGCACCGGTGCTTTTTGCCTGTGATTTAAAATGTTGGACTGAAGCAAAACGTCATGAAGGTGTTGCCTCATTCATTTGCCATTTATGGAAATATCCACAGAAAATTGCCATAAAATTCATGTGGCATGCATTCCGACACAATATTCCCCTTAAATAAAAAAATGCATAATACAGTAAGAAGTTAGTCTATTCCTAGAATCTAACCCTTGTAGAAATGTATGGAAATTATATGGTGCATTAAATGATAATAAGAAAACCTCACGCAATTAAAGTTGTTCAGCTGTAATACAAATTAATCAGCCCTAGCTATCGTATAGACTTCAGCATACTTGAATAATGGCTTATTTTTGCTGTGTTTAGGTCCGAAATGATATTAAGAGCATTTCCCATCTCATCTCATTAGCCGTACCGCTTATCCTCATTAGGGTCGCGGGTGGGGGGCTGGAGCCCATCCCAGCCATCTCCGGGCAGTGGGCAGGGGACACCCTGAACTGGTTGCCTGCAAATCGCTGGGCACACAGGGACGGACAACTCATTCGCTCATTCACACCTAGGGACAATTTGGACCGGCCAATTCACCTGAAATGCATGTTTTTGGAACGTGGGAGGAAACCGGAGGGCCCGGAGGAAACCCACGCAAGCACTGGGAGAACATACAAACTCCGCACAGGAAGTCTGGAGCTGGATTTGAACCCACGACACACAAGCGCTAACCACTGCTCCGCCGTGCTGCCATTAAGAGCATTTGTGAACAATAAAACAGGTTAGCCAATTTTGTCCCGTTCTAAACATTCCTGCGTTTTGGTCCTTTCACTGGGGTTTGCTCTCTGAATTTGCTATTTCATGATTTTGCCGTCATATCACTCACATTATAACATGTGGGTATATGTCTGGTGTCATCTTACTTTCTAGTTTTGTTTAGTTAGAGCTTCTTAGTGTCTATACATATTCTGAATTTTACAACTTTTAGCCATGGTCCAAAAATGTTTGTGTGTTTCTTGCTATGTTTTCCCTTTTTTAATTTTCTTTGCTTTTGTACGCGTTTGTCTTGCTGTTGGTCACCCCTCTCGAGGGATATGGCCAGAATAGATAGATAGGTAAGTATTTGATAAATTAGGGTTAGTGTTCCAACATATCCCTTTCATGTTTTGTTCTGTTAGAGCTGGTGTGTATTAGTGTATTTCAATCCAGTATTTTATACTGTGTCCTCTACTTTTCATGTTTTGTTCATTGTCAGCTTGCTAAATTCCCAAAATGGTCTGTGTCTTCCTTTCATGTTTTTTTTTTTCTTAGGACGGTTGGTGTTTGAACATCGTGTAATTTTTTAATGCATGCGAGAGTATTTTTCACGGTATTCTCTATTTTTTTGTGTTTTGTTCAGTTAGAAGTAGTTCGTTTTCCAACATACCTGTATTGTCTTCTATTCATTTTTTTGTTAATTTGTGTTAAATAACAATGGAGCAAGGCTGTGTAGTCGAGATTTTGTCATAACAGCTTTGAATAAGAATTCTGAAAGTGTTAGTAAATTGTGTTGTTCTGTTTGTGTACACAATTATGAATCCATAAATGAATTATTTTCTAAAATCATAATGTATGTAACATGAATGGGATCCGCCTGTCCGACGGGGCCATTCTGATACAAATTGTAATAATTTTAATGCTTATAAAGGACAATGTTTTTATTGCAAACTAGATTTGGCTTTCAACACTATGTGTTATCAATGTTGGTTGGTTCATATAAAAAGAGGAAAAACAGGTAATGGTAAACTTTCAATTGCTTCACTGCACCGTCAGTCACCACTATTTTAGCTAATCGACAGTGTCATCTGGGCAGCATGGCGGCGCAGTGGTTAGCACGTGTGCGACACAGTTCTGAGGTCATGAGATCGAACCTCCTGTGTGGAGTTTGCATGTTCTCCCCGTGCTTGCGTGGGTTTTCTCCGGGCACTCCGGTTTCCTCCCACATTCCAAAAACATGCATGTTAGGTTAATTGTCCGGTCCAAATTGTCCCTCGGTGTGAATGAGCGAGCAAATTGTCTGACCCTGTGTGCCCTGCGACTGGCTGGCAACCAGTTCAGGGTGTCCCCTGCTCACTGCCTGAAGACAGCCGAGATGGGCTCCAGCACCCCCATGACCCTACTGAGGATAAGCGGTGCAGATAATGGATGGATGGACATAACATGTTTGTATACTCATTTCCATGTTACTCAATATACCAGGTTTATTCTAGGAACGCACACATTCATTATCCCAGATTTTGCAGTCTCCATTGTGAGGATAGCGACCACAAGTGGACTAAGAACATGCCTCTCCTCACATTCGTGCATGGAAAATCTAAATAGTGGTGAAAATCGAGTGTTTATCTAAATTAAAGAGGGATTTATGTTTAACTTTGTGTTAGGAGTTATGGTGCATTCAATGAATTTTATTCTAGAAGTATTTCTATGTATCCAAAAGGTATGTCTATCTAGCTATTTATTCTGGTCATATGCCACGAGAGGGGCGCCCGACAGCAAGACAAACACTTACACAAAAACAAAGAAAGGAAAAAGGGAAAAAGTAGAAAAATACACACACATTTTTTTTCGAACCATGGCCAACTCAAATGACCAAACACCCAAACAAGTTAAGCACCTCGGCACCCAAGTTGGTCATGCTTTCGTCCCTCCAGACGATACAGGACACAAGAAAGCGGCCATGTCACTCAAAGTTGTCTTTAAAGACAATCTTTGTTATGATGAAGACAATATATACCCACAGGAAGGCCAGTAGGGAAAACAGATCTATTTTGAGCGCAAGTATTCCACAAAGTAAGTCTTTCCACAATTTCAGTTATGTGCATTTGGAATCCTGACAGACTCCTTTGGGGAAAGTCAGTCGCTTCACAAACAGATTAGGGTCACGGGGTGCTGGAGCCCATCTCAGCCGCTTTTAGGTAGTAGGCAGGGAGAGGTAACATGTAGAGTGATTAAACGCGCTCCCTGGTTGTGGTTTTTTTAATTGTAGGATGATCAAGGTGAAAGTAAGAAAATGATTTTTTCCTAAAACAGTCCTATTGCCAACCTAAACCTTTAAAAGGGTGGAAAAAAAGGAAGAGCTCATTTGAGTGTGGAACAGAAACAGCTTGAGAGAGGCTGTAATGATAATTTCAGCCAGAAGATGACGTCAGGAATTCTAATATTTCAAACTTACGGACACCACCTTTAGTCTTTATTACATGTTTATCCTGGAGTGCCATGTCTACAGAGGTAACACAGCCCGAAAATCAATGCCTTATCTCCACCCAGTCTGGAAGACATTGCTAGCTTACGATACCGTAACAGAACCAATAATATTACGAAGGACTCCTCTCAGCCCGGCCACCACCACTCCAACTTGTTGTCCTCTGGTAAGAGCAACAGATCCCTTAAAACAAGGACTAATGGGCTCAGAGACAGTTTCTTCCCCAGGGTCATCACAACCCTAAACACAACCCTGTGAAATTGATATACATAGACATTCTGAAAGATCTATATTGGACCAAAAAAACATGTCTGAAGCAACAAAAACAATAAAAGCTTTATATAAGCTTTGCAAGAAGGCAAAAACAAATCTCAAAATTGAATTAAAAATATATTTAATAAATAAAAGCCTAACAGGATCTTGTTCGTCCTCCTACAGAAACTGCATCTTTTTCCATTATCAAACATTTTTGCAAAAGTGAGTGGGAGCCACTAGTAAGTTTTAAAGAGGCACATGTAGCTTCGGGGTCCCTGGTTGCCGACCCCCACACTATTGTTACTGTTTTTCATTCCACTATTATTATGAAAGAGATTGCACTTACAACTTTGGTTAGTCTCTTAGCATCACCTTGTAATTTTTTTTTGCCTTTTATCCTGATATTATTTATATCATTTTCTATTTTTGGTCTGTATCACCTGTTTATTTTTTTTTAATCCTTGAGTGTCATGTCTTATCTTGTTGCAAATAATGTTCATTAAAAAGTTAACTATATGACGACAAAGACTATTCTATTCTGTTATATTATATTCTAAGTATTCCCTTCTCAAGGTTTTTTCATTTTTCTCATGTTTTAGGTTTTTGAGTTTTCCCTTGCCCTCGTGTAGGTTTTAGATCGGGGGGTGGTGTAATAATAGTCTGTGGTTTGCAATAGTATGTGGTCTGTGCAGCCCTTTGAGGCTCCTTGTGATTAAGGGTTATACAAATAAACATGACTTGGCTAGAGGTTTTCGAGTTTTTCCTTTCCCTCATCTTGGTTTTAGATCAGGGGATGGTGTAGAAATAGT
Organism: Urocampus carinirostris; assembly: GCF_059441175.1. Classification (NCBI taxonomy): domain Eukaryota; kingdom Metazoa; phylum Chordata; class Actinopteri; order Syngnathiformes; family Syngnathidae; genus Urocampus; species Urocampus carinirostris. The sequence goes on from NC_142361.1 coordinate 30,137,041, forward strand.
CAGTAGTTTGCAATAGTCTGTGATCTGTGCAGCCCTTTGAGACTCCTTGTGATGAAGGGTCAAGTCAAGTCAAGTCATTTTTATTTGTATAGCCCTAAATCACGAAGTGTCTCAAAGGGCTATCCAAATAAACATGACTTGACTTGACTTAATCTCAATGTCAACAATGTTTACTGCATTGTTATTAACGACAATTCTAATTCTAAGGCATTCATACCCTCACATCTAAAAATACATCAGGAACTTTTATTGCATATTTTAGAAACAAATCCTCTCCGGGATCAACTTGACTCTTTAAAACCTTAGCCAAATAACAGCCTAATATAACTGTCATCTAGTTGTAAACATTGTTCACTATACGTCGTTGTCAATGACCATAGAAACGATTTGATTTTCTATCCTATTTTCGCTGTTCACTACATTGTTATGAATGACATTACAGATGAATGTATAATCAAATGCATTCCTACATTCACATCTAGAAATACACAAGTAACTTTTTTGCACAATTTAGACAAAAAGCCTTCTTAGTAAATGACTGACTTGAATTTTAAAGGATTACACCTTTGTCCAGTTCACAGTCAAAAAGTTGAGCCTCGTTTAACTGATATTCACACACATACACAGGGTTGGGTAGTGTTACTTTAACTGGATTACTTTCAATTACTTTTGGATTACTCCAATACCAAATATGATAATAAAAGACAAAACTAACTAAATATGAATAAAATTGTGTCTCACAACACGTGGTAAGCTTTCTCTCCTGGCTTTGATCTCTTTGATCTCCGGCAAAACTAACATAAAATGCGATAGAAACAAAATGAAAATAAATCCAAACAGCTTGCCAACATCATTTTTGCCGTTCCATGTATTCTGTTACTCCCCAAGCCTGCACACAATTTAGTAATTGTATTCCTATTTAGTTTATTTTGGTTTTTATTAGCATATTTGGTATTGGAGTAATCCAAAAGTAATTGAAAGTAACCCAGTTAAAGTAACCCTACCCAACCCTGCGCATACAAACACTCGCATCCTTGCTCCAAAACGACAACTTAAGCATCCTTAATGCGTCTTTTGCGCAACTACCAAACAAGTTAAGCTCTCACCTCGCAGAGAGGACTCGCCTCTTCGTTTTCGACAACCATTCGCCAGCCGTGTGTTTCCCCCTCTGCACCTGCACCGTGTCAAATCCGGATCGAAATCGCTTTTATTGTTCCTCGGCGGTCCAGTTCCTTGCGCGTGTTCTCCAGGGTCCTCTCTTGTTGCGCCGCGGGCTGAAGCGTGTCCTCTAGCGGCTTCTTTCTGCCGTGTGCCGCGGAGGCAAGAAGCGCAGCGCTGGGGACATCTTCCGTGAACGTGGATAGTGTACGGGAGATAAAGAGAAGAGCTTGGGATGGAGAGATTTTCATGCACCAGAGAGAGAGAGAGATGATGATAAAAATGCTGAAGATGATGATGTGTGCAGCCTTTACTGGGATGAATGAGAAAGACGGGACTATCGTGCACGATGCGCGCCCGCGTGTGTGCGTTCATTTTGGATGCAGTGAGTGGGTGCACCGTGTGAGAGAGTGGGTGCGCGCTCCCACGTTGATATTAGACGGATTATATAAAATGATCACAAAGAACAGATTTCTCTGACTCATAGTAATCACGCTAGCCCACCCCCCGCACTCCTACGTTCAATTACAACTTTACACATCGTGACCACGAGTCAAAGGTAAATAGCGATCCGTGTTGGGACCAACGCATAACAACGCTTTTCTCGGTAACGACGACTGAAACCAGTCATTATTAAATCGTGTAACTCCACTCTTGTTGCCACGTGTTGAGTTACCCTCAATTCATGAGCAACATATCAAGATTTGTTGAGCTTGGTTATATATAACCACAAAATACGACAAATTATAGTTATGAGGTCGCTGAATTTCTCTTCATGGAGATATTCTCCCGACCATGTATATACCGTAAATTCCAGACTGTATATAAGCCGCATGCGCCCACAGTAAAACATGTAACACAATCACAAAAGTAACCCAAACCCGACTTTAAGTCACGCAATTGTAACTGAATGTAAAATACACAGTTTAAAAACCACAGCCGGCAAAATGAACAGAAAATGATACCGGTACCTAAGGTTTGATGCAGACCTGCAGAGTCCGGGTCCCGTTGAAAGTAATCCAAGGAAAAAAAGTCTATATTTCCAAAGGTAAGGGTAGTAAAAATATATATCCACTATTGTCGGCTGCGTCCAAAAACACGTCTCACCTTTACTCCACTTCCCGTCAGCCCCCGTTGTTTTCGCCCCTTCTTTTTGATTCGCCTGTGGAAAACATATCAGAATAAGTCTCTAAAATAAATACTTTACAAAAATATACAGTTGCAAATACATATTATACATGGTTACACATATTTACAAAGAAAGACGGTACACCGAGAGAGTTTTCAAACCTTTAATAATAATAAAAATATAACGTTCAACCCAAACCGTGACTGTGACAGGTAGCAACACGCTACTAGCAACACGCCCGCAAGACAGTAAACGCGTCTGATAAAAAAAATATACCGTTCTTGTAAGAATCACGGTAAACCATATTCATCTTCCTCCTTATAACTGACGCCATCAAAGTCATCTTACTCAGTATCGGAAAGAAACGTTGTCATATAGACGTCGTTCCACGCTCCCTTATTCCAAAACACGCTAGCAACACACTCGCAGAGTAAAGTTTCTGTGCAATAGCTCTGTTCCCTTCTTTATCGGATTGCTTGATTGCTTTTAGCTTGAAATATGCGTCACGTGCCTTTCTTTTTGCAATTTGCATGATGAGGGTAAGTTTACGCTAATTTAATTTGTGCACAAGCTAAGAAGTTGCAGTCTTCCTCGGCGCATATATTCCAGCGGTCTAAATCTTACCGTTTGTACTCGAGCGCCGCTGGCGGCCGTTAGAAAAATTACATAAATTGACGGCATCACTGAATAAGCCGCAGGGTTGAATGTTTGGGAAAAAAGTAGCGGCTTATAGTCCGGAATTTACAGTACTCACATTCAAGCAAAATGTACAACTGTTTGAAAAATACTCAGCGGAGGGGGTCAGCTTATGTGTCCATATTTGGTTGTGTGTCACCATCAGCGAATGGTAGGCAGCACTTTGAGAAGGGGGCGTGGCTATACAGGAAAAAAAACAAAACAGCCCAAAATTATTGAGTCAAAAGTAGGCACAGAATTTAAGACAAACAGGAGCTGAAGGTTGTCATTATATCCGTACAATTATTTTTGCATTACTTCATGCCTGGAGAAAAAAAAATGTCTGAGAGTGTATCTAGAAATGAAGGAGATGTGAGTGTTGTGGAGAGTGTTTTGAAATTTCTAGGCTAATTGTTCATTTGCAAGCGATCAAAATTGCACAAGACAAGAAATATGAAGGCTGTATTCACATCTTCCACAAGTTGGTGTACAAGGTTTGTTCAATGCATACAATTATGTGGCTATTTTAATGTGTTTTAGGGGGTTGTTTATTGTACTTTTTAGCACTCATTTTGGCTGCACTCTGAAACACAGAGAGAAATATTACACAGTGTCCCTTTATTATTACATTTATGATATAAGAGGAAAGAAGGAAAGATATACTTGTTTTCTCCCCAAATAAGGCAACATTTTGCTGCCGATTGAAAATGTTATCACAGCTGTTTGGCCAATCACAGCTTCTGATGTCATATTCAGGCGACAGAAAGTTCCTTGATCTCCAGAGTCAGTCAAAAAAACAGAAACTAACCTGCATAATTATGCTTCATAGATAATAGTACAAAATACATGATGGATTTGATAATGCTTCAGTCGAGATTGTGAACATAGCATGAAATCGGAAAGAATGTGTCTTTTATTTATAATAACTGCAAGCAGTGTGTATTTTTTGAAGAGGAAAGCTTTTTATTTATTTTATTTATTTATTTTTTTTACTGATATGCGCTACCAGTCGAAAATGAATTTCCAAAACAAAAAAATTAAAAAAGTAAAATGTTATCAAGTTAGGAGTGACAAGATTGGATATATTGAGAAATAAAATTGTGAGAGACAGAACTGGAGTAGTAGCGGAACTCAGCAAGCGTGTGGATGAGAGAGTACTCGGTTGGTTTTGACACATGGAGAGGTTGGATGAGGAGCGAATGTTGAAGAGGATCTACAGAGCAGAAGTCAATGGAAGAAGACCAAGAGGAACGCTGTGATTGACATGGATGGATTGTGTTATGAGTGCACTGCAGGAAAGAGAACTAAAAGTAGTGGAATCTGGATCTCTTATTGGTGATATGAATGAGTGGAGAGGTGTTGTGAAAGGATAGTGGGATGTTTAGACACATTATAAAGAAAAGGCAGAGCACCCGTATGATGCGGCAGGGGTAAACCAGTGAAAGCTGTCGAGCCCTGCTGTTGAAGAGAAGAGTGTGTTGTGTCACCCTGAGCCAGTGATATGGCTGCTTTCTTGTGTCCCGTTTTATCTGGAGGGACGAAATCATGACCAACTTGGGTGCGTAGGTGTTTGACTTTTTTGGGCGTTTGGGCCTTTGGGTTTTGCCACGGTCCAATTTTTTCCAGTTTCTTTTCTCTGTTTTTGTGTATGTGTTTGTCTTGCTGTCGGTCACCCCTCTCGAGGGATATGACCAGGGTAGAAAGATAGATATAAATTTGCCGTTGACAAATGTGCATCACACAGTATGACAAAAAAAAACAAAATCCTGGTTTGAACTGGACACTGAAATCTTAAGTCGAGTCGAAGCCCTTTTCGAAAGTTCTACTTCTTCATCGACTTAAATGTAAAGTCAGAATCCTTACGCTCTAAAAATAAAGCAGATCAGCCAAAATCCCCAGCCATTAGACTTTATGACCTGAACCTTTATGAATCTTCATCCAAATGTTTAACAGTCCGTAGGGGGAAAACGGTAGCTTTATTCCATCAAATGAGCGAGACCCAACTGCTCCAAATGAACCAGTTATCGAAAAAAGCAAAGCTGGAGGGAAGTTTTAATGTGTTAAGGGCGAGAAGATATTACACCATTAAAGAAAAAAAATCCCACAATGCCTTGCTAACAATAAACGGAACCATCCACCCTGTTTAATATCGAAGAAAAATGACTTTGCTGCTCCAAGTGCATATATTTTTTTGTTCGACTACGTAGAATATCAATTTTCTCGCTGTTGGGGCAGAAATGAGCCATTATTACATGCTTTTAGAGCAAGTGTGGGCAAACTTAGGCTTGTGGGCCACATGCGACTCATCGGGTTTTTCAGTCCGGCCTGTCGTACAATGTTCTGCTGCCCCCAAGTAAATTTAGTTTGAGCCTTATTGCCTAAATTATTCTATTTCCTCATGTATTGCCAAGGTGTCGGATTTGAGACTATCAGCCGATGCAAAAAAATCAAATCAGTCAATCTTTTGGACCCTTCCAGCCTGGTTTTTCCGATACTTTAAATTTCGGTTTCAAATTTGATCTGAGTAAATACCCGGTAGCAAAGTTCGATAGCAATCCAATACTTTTTGCTAGGAAATGTCATGATCATTGAAAAATTGACCTTCCCTGTCATGATTATCGAGATGCATCACCTGTGCCCGGTCCTTTGGCGCCAACTGCCTCAGACTCTCTGTCCATACTTAAACCCCCTCCTATCCGTCCCCTTCGGTCAGTCCGTCAGCGAACCTCAGTTAACACTAGGCAAGCCTTTTTCGACCCCGACTCCCACCAGTTTTTTGCTCCTATATGTTTCCCAGCTTCGACCCTTTTTTGATCCTGACCACGTCTACTCTCCCGTCCCGGCTTTCGACCTTTTTTGTCCCCAACCACATCTACTCTCCTTTCCTGGCTTACAACTCGCTTCCGACCCGACCACCTTTTTGCTCTCCTGCACCGGCTACGGACCCTTTTTTCCATTCCAGACACCGCCATCGCTCGACACGGAAGATCCACTTTCATGTTCAGAGCGACCTGCTTCCCGCGCCTAGCGAACACCAGATTGTGGGCGCAGCCCTTCCTCTTTATTTAAATAAAACTTGTGAGAAACGTAACGCAAGTGGGTCCTCTCCTGTCTCCGTTCTGGTCCTGACATCCCCTTTTTTTTAGTTCATTATAATTATGATACACAGCACACAAGAACTTTAGGTACTGTAAATATATATATATATATATATATATATATATATATATATATATATATATATATATATATATATATATATATATATATATATATATATATATATATATATATATATATGTATACAGTTTATATATATATATATATATATATATATATATATCTATATATATATAATAACAACTGACCTTGAAGTGTCCTTGGGCATGACAACCCCTGATGCCCCTGATAAGCAGGTAGGAAGGAGCCTTGCATGGTTAACACCACTATCGGCGTGTGAGTGAATGTATAAGTGTGAAGCATATTGTAAAGCACTTTGGGAGGTCTTCAGTGACCTCAAAAGCACTGTATGAAATGCAGACCTTTTACCCTTCATTGTTCTTCTTTGACTCTCGGTCTCTCTCTCTCTTTAGGTTCTTATGGACGTACTGATGGTGTGGATTATGGCCCAGTTCGTAACCCGTCAATATAACAGTCTGCCTTGTTTTTTTTCCCGTTAACTTTTATAAAAATAGGTGAATGAAGGAAAATTGTCCGTAATGAAATGATAAATAAAATAATGTAAAAAATGTAAATGTGTATACAGTTTTGTTTAACATTGATATTGTTGCAAAAAAATCGTTATTGTGTTATCATTAATCATCTTTCCTCCTCCTGAGTCCTCACCACTTTTTTTTGTGTTTGCTTCGGGCTTGATCCTTCAAATGAAGGCTGTAATACCCGTGGCCTATGTTGGCTCGGATTTTTTAAGTTGAGCAACTCAAAAAGGTTGCCTATTCCTGTTTTAGAAGCTTTGTCGCACATGACAGTTGAGAAAACGTGCTGGGGCACAAACGGAGGCTAATACCCGAAAACCAACTGACACAATGCCCCAGCCTGATGAAAGACTAATTTATCAAACCGGCATCCTGGGCACGCCTGGGTTTGTGTAGTGCTAGCACCGGTCCAGAGAAAAGGGGCTGGAGCAACGTTCTCTCCAAGCTGCGCACGTGCGCAATCGCGCACTGCCCGCACATTCTCAGCGCACAAGAAAATTTTCCCAGCGCACAAAAATCAGGGCTCAAAATTGCTAATTAAGAAGCGAATTAAGTCAAAGTTACAGTGCATGAAGGTAAAAATACACAGGTTCCCCTGACGCTGTTTTCTAAATGCAGTATTTTGAAGCCAATCTCGAAGTCGAACGAAGTTAAGTAAAGTCGGTAGAGTTTTTCGAGAACAGGCTTCTTCGGCTCACTAAGAAGAACCGGCTCTTTCGGGTCCCAAACGTCTCTTCAGGTTGTTTTTGCGTCTTTAATCCCCACACGACCAAATATTATGTAAAATTGTGCACAAAATGACTTAAAGGAAGGGAGGGAAAGTAGAACAATAAAGAAAAAAAATACCAAAATGAAAAAGTAGTGAAAGCTGAAAAAAAAATAAACAAAAGGAAGAGAAAAAAGAAGGAACCATTCTGAAAAAGCCAGAAAAAACGAAAAGAAAGAAACAAAGTAAAAAAAGGAAATAGAGAACAAAAAGAAAAAAAGTAACAGCTCGGAAAAAATAAACACGATGAGATTTTTTTAAATGAATTAAAAAAACAGGAAAAAAGAACAAAAAGTTTGTGTTGCATTCAAATAATTTCCAATTATACCAAATCAATTTTGTTGCCAACATTGTACTTCCACTAAAAAAAATGTGATTAGATAGTTCTGTATCGTGCAACCGACTAAATAAGCCCCCAAAAATGTTAGTATTATGCGACAAAAGATACCAGGAAAGAAAATAAATGAAAATCTTGTGAAAGAATTGTTGTAAAAACAAATGACGTTTGTAGGCCATACAACTTTTGCAATAGTACATTGGTCAATTCATTCAAAAGTGAAAAATTATTTTGCATTGCCGGAAACTCCGCAAAATGTAACGTGATGTCAAGTTTTGGACATGTTTGACAATGACTCAGTTGCCACACTTGGGATTATGGTTGCTCACTGTTGTTTCAAGCGTTGCTCACCGACTTTGAGTGAACGCTCAGACCCGTGGAAAATTACAGGGAACATTGGGCAAGAGGTGAGTCTAGCATCACGATTGCGTGTGCACAGCAGCTGAACATACCATGCGTTGTTGCCTGTGGCAAACTTCCCTCCAAGTACGAGCGATTCAACTGCGTGACAGAGGTTTTTCTGTCCTTTCACTCATTAAAGTTCAAGTTCCACGTTGCCTTTGCAAACCTCGACGACTACTGTTGTCATGAAGAAGACAAGGCCGTTCGACTCAAGCTAACTGCCGACGCACGATATCACGACATTGTTTGTTCGAAACCACAAAAGAGTGTTGTACATGCATGCGAACATTGCGCGGCATGTATATTTGATAGGGAAGCTTCAGCAACCCCGATAAGATGGACTTTTCTTTGCTGCGTTTGTCACGGAGATGGGCGCTTTGGTTTTTCTTGTAAGGAAATACATTGGTTGCTTCTTCTTAGGATCATAGCCGAGTTTGAGACCACTGCTGCAAAGTTTAGGATGGTAAGTGGAGTAAAGTACATGACTGTCTTGGGAAATTTGATAGTGTGCTAACGTACTTTAATTTCTGCAATACTATTTAAAAATAAATGTCATACATCCTGGATTCATTACAAACAGACTGATATTGTCAGGAACCGGAACATAAGGAGAACCCAGAAGCGTAACGTTTCTCACGCAAGCTTTGTTCTACGGGAATGGGGAAGTCATGCACATTAACACACTCCGTCTGTGAACCTCAGTGTATACTAGGCAAGCCTTTTTCGACCCTGACTCCCACCTGTCCCGTTTTTGCTCCCGTCTGTCTCGGGCTACGAGCTGTTTTGCCCCTGCCCACGTCTGTTCTCCCGTCCCGGCTTTCTACCTCTTTTTGTCCCCGAGTACATCTACTCTCCCGTTCTGGCTTACGACTCGTTCCCGACCCCGACCACGCCTTGCTCTCCCAGTCCCGGCTACCGACTAGTTTTTCCGTGCCTGACACCGCCATCGCTCGCTACGGAAGATCCACTTCTGTGTTCGGATCCCAGTCCGAATCCGAGAGCGCGAGAGCCAGATCGTGGGCGCAGCCCTTCCTCTTTCTTTCAATAAAACTTGTGGTAAACGTCACGCAATTGGGTCCTGTTTCTGATCTGGTCCTGACACAATGTTCCCTTTTAATAAGTGTTTTTATTTTTCAACTGTTTTTTAAAGAACACGTAAAATAAGCAAAATATATATGTGACACTTGAAACGTTATTACACCATTTCATTTCTTTTGAAAACAAACCTTAACACTGAAAACAGCAGCAGCAAAACCACAAAGACATATTTTAGGAGTACACTAAATAATGAATACATCGGAATGCTTAATGACACATACTGAAATCACGCCTCAACCGTGATGTTAAAAATGTATTCTTATGGTCTGTGAAAAAAAAAAAACAACACCAGTGGGACCTTGGCTCCATTACACATGAAACGGGGCGTAAAGCAAAAGCGCACGAAAACACAATCTTCAAGGGTAAAAGCAAATCAGTAGAGAATAGAGACATACACTTGATTTCCATGGAGTTGTTTACAGTGTTTTAAATACCTGGGTGGGCAGTGGTTTCTATGATAGGCCATTTCAAAGAGGACACATATTAGTAAGGGTCCTGTGCATGGCTTGAGAAGCATCTGAGATTCATGATCTCATAAACTGGGACAAAAAATGCAAGCTTTGGCTCTGAAAATAGGCTCCAAATGTGTTTCACACGAGAAAAATAATGCCTTGTGAAGAAACGCAAAGAGATGATGCTAAGTGACTGTAAGGCAATCATGCCACAAATATATACTAAAGCTCCTTTTTATAAAGCATTAAAATAAGGGTTGGGTGTAAGGTATATTACATTTAGTCATTTGTAATTTTCTCACGTTACAAATGGCTCTGATGGAATATACTTGCTTTCATACTGTTTTTGTTCTCTGTTCTCTATTTGTCTACCCTTTTATATGATTATGTTTAAAAACAAGCATACTTTCAGTCTTTATTTTGAAGGGTACAGGAAACTCATCATGGTATGTTTTTACAACTGCTTGACTTCTTCTAATAAAAAGAATCGCGTCACAGGGCCACGGTGAGAAAGAGGAGTCATTCAGAGGAGTGGGTCCGTTTTTCTCCCCGCGTAACTGGAGGCCTCCTGGAAATATCAAATCTGCATCTTCCTTGACTCTCATATCAGCCAGAGATTAATATCCCAAAATTAATCTGACATTGGGCGATACTGGGAATGTATTGATCCTATCCGTGTAAATACAAATGGGTATCCGTCGATAACGATCCCATACCTATCGAAACATTTTGCTTGGAAATGGCACAACTACAAAACAAACTTTAACAGTGTAAAACATAAAAGTAAATATTTTTTTAACTGTTAACTCAGTCAAACCTAAGAAATTAGCGTTATAATGGAACTACTAATACTGTGTAATGTTAACAAGACAACAAATGCCTTCCATTAAACAACATTTTGTAAAGACAGCAGTGCAAATAAATTGTAAACACAATTGAGCCAATATGAAAGACATAACGTAGTGTATGTATATTAAAAGTCACTAACTGTCATGATTACCGAGGTGATGCACCTGTGCCCGCTCCTTTGGCGCCAACGGCCTCGGACTTTGATTGGCTCCTTGTCTCTATTTAAACCCACGTCAATCTGTCACCTGTTGTCAGTCCGTCTGCGAACCTCGGTTTACTCTTGGCAAGCTCTTTTCGACCCTGACTCGACCTGTTTTGCTCCCGTCTGTTCCCCAGCTTCGACCCATTTTTGATCCTGACCACGTTTTTAGCTCTCCTGTCCCGGCTACTGACCCGTTTTTTTCCCTTCCCGACACCGCCATCGCTCGCCACGGAAGTCCCACTTCTGCGTTCAGAGCGACCGCATCGTGGGTGCAAACCTTTCCTTTCTTATAATAAAAATGAGAGAAACATAACGCAAGTGGGTCCTGTCTCATTTCTGGTCTTGACTCTAACACTATTATTGTTCTGCAAGTCAAAATGGTAAGACAGTATAGATCCAAGGACAAAAGTATCAATGTGATTCAAGAACTCTATAAGGCAAAATTGACAATAAGGTGCATTGAATTGAAACAACAGCAAAAATTACAGTATCTAAGAAAATATATTGCACGTTTATACAATTTAAGTATAAATTAGAGTAGAAAATGCAACAGGAATCAAACCTGGGTCACGGCAGTGAGAGCACCAAAGCTTAGAATATGTCCATTGGGTATTGCCTTCCCTCTTACTTTCGTTCGCCATTTTCTACATCCATTTCTCTCTATCTCTCTCTTTACGTCCGTCTCTGAATATATGTATATATATCAGACTTCTATCTTTCTTTCACTCTTGTTTATTTCCCTTTCGGTCACTATCTCTTTATTTATCTGGCTCTTTATATCCCCTCCATCTCTTTATTACTTCTCTCTATCTGTATTTTGATCTCTCTTTCTCTCTCCCTCTTTTTCTATCTCCCCCTTGCACTCTCTGTATGTCTCCCTCTATCTGTTTATTTTGCTATTATTATCTCCGTATTTCTCAACTTCTCATGCTCTCCCTTTCTTTCTCACATAATTTTCTCCCTCTATATCTCACTTGTTCTCCCTTTCTTTCTCTTGCTCATTATCTTTGTTTTTCTCTCCTTCTCCATCTCTTTTTTTCCTCCCCTTTCTGTGTTTCACTTTTATCTGCTAGTCTGGCCCTCGAACTATAATGAGTTTGACACCCTTTGTACTAGACAACCAATGGTACAGATAACATACGAAAAGGCATTTTATATCGATAATATATTTCTAGCTAAAAAAAGGAGGGGCCATTTCACTTTGTTTTGCATTTTATCTTTTGTTGTGATCAACAAACACACGAAACTGCATACTTGTTTTGTCTGATTTGTTTGGTTCAAAGATTGAGGTTAAAAAAATGTAGTACAAAGGGTCCAATTTTTAATAAACGCTCCTATGTATGAAATAAGAGTTTTTAAAGTAGCATACAGTGGTACCTCTACTTACAAATCTTTTAGGTTACAAAGCACCTGAACTGGGAAATATTGCCTCTAGTTACAAAAGTATTGTAAGATACAAAGTCAAAAATACAGTACAATTTGCCATTCGCTGTTCCGAGAGTTCTAGCTGGTAAACTGGTGCATATGCGTTGATCCGGGCATGCTCTTCGTGTCCCTTTCTCACCTCTGGTACAGCTACAACAAGCTATCATTCACAATGGATTCTACGAAAGACATGCAGAAATCTGGACAGAGAGAAAAGAAGAGGAAGAGCCTTTTTTCTTATGAATTGTCAAAAACAGGGAAAAGCAGACGTCATTTGATCCGTTTTTCAAGAAACACTGCTGAGGACCAGTAAACAAAGAGGCCAGTTAAAACATCAATGAATATTTGTATTAGTTCCTTTATTTTTGTCAGCACCAGAACAGAAACAGGACCCACTTGCGTAGCGTTTCTCAAATGTCATTGGAAGAAAGAGAAGGGGTTGCATGAACGGTCCGGTGATCGCTGGACGCAAGAAGCAGGTCGCTCTGAATGCGGACTTCCATGGCGAGCGATGGAGGTGTCGGGAACGGAAAAAAACGGGTCAGTGGCCGGGACAGGAGAGCAAAAATCGTGGTCGGGATCGAAAACGAGTCGAAAGCCAGGAGAGGAGAGTAGACGTGGTCAGGATCAAAAAACGGGTCGAAGCCGGGAAACAGACATTGAGCAAAAACAGGTGGCAGTCAGGGTCGAAAAAGCTTGCCTAGAGTACACTGAGGTTCGCAGACAGACTGACAACAGCTGACAGAAAGGAATGGGTTTAAATAGGGACAGGGAGCCAATCAGAGTCTGAGGCAGTTTGCGCCAAAGGAGCGGGCACAGGTGCATCACACATGTAAAAAAAATATTTGATTTTTTTACACAATGCGCCTCTAGTTTTATGTTTATTGCTCCGTAATCTAACTTTAACATGTTTTTGTTCCATTTTCTAGTAATCGCTTGTGATTTATTATTACAAAAAAACACTTGGAACGGATTAACGCATTGACATTCAAAACGTGTCTCTACTTACAATTTTTTCAGGTTACAAAGCTACTCCCAGCACGAATTAGATTCATAAGTAGAGGTACCACTGTGTATGACTTTTTAGTGTCTGTTGCAAACCACTGAAAAACTGATCTGAGCCCCAAACCCTTGTTGAGACATTAGTATACATGCATACACAGGGTTGGGTAGGGTTACTTTAACTTGATTACTTTCAATTTCCTTTCGATTACTCCAATGCCAAATATGCTAATAAAATACAAAAGAAACTAAATATGAATAAAATGATGACTCATAACACGTGGTAAGCTTTCTCTCCTGGCTTTGTTCTCCGGCAAAACTAACATAAAATGTGACAGAAATAAAATGAAAATAAATCCAAACAGCTTGCCAACATCATTTTTGCCGTTCCATGTATTTCGTTACTCCCCAAGCCTGCACAAAACTTAGTAATTTTATTCATAATTAGTTTCTTTTGTCTTTTTTTAGCATATTTGGTATTGGAGTAATCCAAAAGTAATTGAAAGTAATCAAGTTAAAGTAACCCTACCCAACCCTGATGCAACCTGACCACTTTACAAAATCTATTGAGAAATGATACTGCATGTCTTCTTTATGAATGTAATGCCTATTCCATCATTTGCTGATTGTTGTTCCTTCTTTTCCTTGTTTGTTTAATCACAAGGTGAGGTTAAATGGCCGTCCGCTGACCCCAAAGTGCAAACATGGCACAGTGATGCTAGAGACAGGCCACTATACATCAATTACCCTCTTTTCACAACATTCTTGTCACCTCATGTGTGCAGGCGCATTTAAACGTGGATGAAAAAACAACACCTGAATCCGCTTAATATGCATGACGCTCTGACTGGTGGCACTTTGGAGCCTGATTGGAATGCTTGATTTAGCTCGCACCAAGTTTGGATGGAATGTGAGGATTCGAGTGTCCCATCTCAATGTGGAACATTTTCACTGACTTTGTACTATTTCCACGAGATTTAGACTTCTTTCCTGCAGTGCACTCATAACACACTCATCCACGTCAATCGCACCCCTCCTCTTGGTCTCCTTCCATTTAATTCTGTTCTGTGGACGTTTGGACGCGTTCTTAGGAATGGGCAGGGAACCTATATGATGCAGCATGGGTAAACCAGTGAAAGCTGTCGGGCCCTGCTGTTGAACAGAAGAGTGTGTTGTGTCACCCTGACCCAAGTGACATGGCCACTTTCTTGCGTCCCGTTTCATCTGGAGGGACAAAAGCATGACCAACTTGGGTGCCGAGGTGCTTAACTTGTTTGGGTCGGCCATTGTTCCAAAAATTGTATTTGTGTTTCCCCTTTTTTTAATTGTCTTTGTTTTTGTGCATGTGTTTATCTTGCTGTAGGTCACCCCTCTTGAGGGATATGACCAAGGTAGATAGATAGATAGATAGATAGATAGATAGATAGATAGATAGATAGATAGATAGATAGATAGATAGATAGATAGATAGATAGATAGATAGATAGATAGATAGATAGATAGATAGATAGATAGATAGATAGATAGATAGATAGATAGACAGACAGACAGACAGACAGACGGACGGACGGACGGACGGACGGACGGACGGACGGACAGACAGACAGACAGACAGATAGATAGATAGATAGATGGATAGATAGATAGATAGATAGATAGATAGATAGATAGATAGATAGATAGATAGATAGATAGATAGATAGATAGATAGATAGATAGATAGATAGATAGATAGATAGATAGATAGATAGATAGATAGATAGATAGATAGATAGATAGATAGATAGATAGAGAGTACTCTATCTCTCTATATCTATTTGTTTGTGATGTAAATCACTCTAAATAATAAATTACACTACGCCAAACAAAATGTAAGTACCACGGAATACTTTACTTTTTTAAAATTCTTATTATTATCCTGTAGATTTTTATTAATTTTTTCAAACCTATATTTATTTTCTCCTTGAAAGGAAAAATAGTCTTAAGATAAAATTATTACAATTTTCAAAAAAGTTTTAATTTTTGTTCAGATGTATGTTTATCATCTGAATATAATTTATTTTATAAATGTTTTAAAAATCTTTGTAGCAGTAAAAAAACACAAGTCTGGTGAGAGAATAATTTAACAATTTTAAAATTGTTTTTTTTTAAATCTATGCTTATTATTTTATTGACTTAGATTTTTATATAAATGTACCTTTTGAAAAATATATATTTTTGCCAAAAAAATGACCAATTTTTTTTAACCGTTTAATATATATGTTTATATATTTCTTCAATTATATAAATCTAATTTGTTTTTAAAAAAATGTATAAATGTGTTTTAGCGGAAAAAAACACGTTTCTTTATACTTTTTATACTCACATTATGTATTTGTTTTTTAAATTTATTGATATGTTTGTATATTATTATTTCTTTTCAAATTTTTGTTGTATGTATGTAATACAATTCTTTTTATTTAATTTTTGGGGGAAAACTGTGTCCGTCCATCTATCTATCCATCGTTTTGAGTCACTGCAAGATTTTTCTTTTCTATTGAATGAATATTTGCTGCTTTGGTCTGCCATCTAGAGGAAAAAGTGTCATATTGCAATTCCAGAGGACCGTTTCTGAAAATTCACCCCAAAGTTTAAAAAATAATTCCTTGAGATTCAGTTTTAAAAACCTGGATAGTGAGTAAATCATAATCATATACACTTTTAACCATTAAAAACGTTAAAATAAATATAAAATAATACAAATTACCTAATGTTAATGTCATTGTTGTTCTGAATGTACCGAGATAAGTTGGTACTGTACTGTTTTATCTGACTTGCTGCAATTTCAAGTACATTATGTATTTAAATAATCTAAAATAAAAATACAACATCCCATACCTGTATTATTGTGATAAAATTATCGACTCTCGTGGCAATATTACCACAGGTGTATCCACCTATATATATATATGAATGTCAGTTATATCCATCCACATACAATGTAAATCCATGCTTCCAAAACTTGTAAAAAGATATGACGATTTGATCAGATTTTAATAATAATACATTTGATTCCGAAGCGCCTTACAGGACACCTAAGGTCGCTGTACACAGACTATAAACAGTGATTTTAATAAAAACAGATATCAAAATTAACAATTAAAAAAAATATAATGATAAAAGTTTATGATGGATCGGCGAGTCTAAAAATATTTTATTTTGTCCAGAGCCAAATATAGATTTTAAGTATTTTTTAATACATTTTCTGCATTTATTCAAATAAATATAGTTGAATAAATGCATCATCCACTTTCTGTGTACTGCAAATTAATCTGTTTGTCGTTTCGGATTATCGAATAGAATGACAATTATGTGTATTTAATTTTAATGTATTCTCTGGGGCACGTTTTTGTTTATTCATATTTCAACTTTTTCATGTATAGTTTTTGAAAAGTTGGATTATAAGATTTTTAGAAGTTTTTTCTGAATTCCGGGGGTCATTTTTAGAATCAACTGTTGGGGCTTTTTATTATTATTATACATATATTTTCCTGGCCAAATTAAAACAAATAAACAAAATTGTCTTCTCCGACGCTCCTGACTATCATGATATTCCTTTTAAATCGTATTTTACATATTTTAAGTCTTTTATTGCATGTTTATCCTAGAGTGCCCCGTCTAATCTCAATGTAATCAATGTACGTAATGTTATAGTCAATGACAATAAAGACTACTCTATTTTAAATACTAATGTGTAATAATGACATGGAGGAATTCAGTTCTGCATGTGTTAATTTGTTTATTTTAATTTACTAATACTTATTGTATTACTTTGTGTCACGGTTGCCGTGGCACCCAATTGGCCCAGCCTGTGTGGCGCCAACTGCGGCTCGTTGACAGATTGGCTTTCCGTCTATTTAAGCTCAGTGCCCTCACTCTTCCTTTGTCAGTCCGTCAATGAACCTCTGCCCCGCAAGACGTGGGTTTTGACTCTGTCCTGTTTCCTGTTGGTATTCCATGTCCCCGATTATTTTGTCCTTTTTAATATCGGTTTCAAGTTTCGTTCCCGTCTAGTTTTTCCTGTTTAATTTCGATATCCTGGTATCACCCACATCTGTCCGATATCTGCTAGGACAATTGGTATCGATCTGGTCGGCCTCTGGCTTCCTATCATTCCATGCCAGACCGCTGCCTAACGTGCATGACTCCCCATTTCCCGTAATAAAAAAGGCTTGTGTGAGAAACGCCACGCATTTGGGTCCTGATCCTGTTCCGGTTCATGACACAATGAACCTTAACTTTTTAATTTAATATTACTTATTTTTACATTATAAATCTGAACTTATTTTCTTATCTGTATTGTATCTTGTAATTTTCTGGTATTGCTGCAGTTTTTTTAGTATTTTTGCAGAACTGTAATTCTGCAGTCGTATTTTTATAGTATCTCTTTAGTATTTTTGAAGCATTCCTGTTTTATTTGTATACTAGTCCTGCAGTAATATATCTACAGAAGTGTTTCTATAGTCGTTCTATAGTATGTTGTAGTATTACTGTACTTCCATCTTTGAAGTATTATTGTATTTGAATTTTTGTCGTATTTCTGTCATGATATTTCCATAGTAGTATTTATGATATAACATTTCGGTTGTAGTATAGTATTACTGTAGTATTTCTGGGAAAGTATTTGCTTCCTTGATTAATTAATGATTGCAATCTACACAGAGGAGGTTTTGAGTTTTTTCCTTGCCCTCATGTAGGATTTAGATCAGGTGATGGTGTAATAATACTCTAGTCAGTGCAGCTCTTTGAGACTCCTTGTGATTAAGGGTGTCTCAAATAAACACGACTTCTATTCGATTCTATTATTCTTCTGCTGTTGTACATGTTTCAAGCCACGAGGTGGGAGTAGATCCTACCAAATCACCCAAGAGGCTGACTCATCAAAGACCCCGAGGGGACTCATAAAAAATAGATAAAAAATGAGAAGCCGGCTAAGTTGAAACATCAGCAAGTATTTACGATGCACACTCAGTTGAGTGCTTCCATTTAGACTTACATTAATTAAAGATACTGCTACCAGAGGTGGCTCAGCAGAGTTTCCCTCCTGGATATCATTTGCAGTTTTGATTTAGTGCATCCTTTTCCCCCTGCTAGCCCATAATTGAGTCCATTACTTGCAAATGACTCAGTGCTCATTACAAACGTCTGACTCAACTTGACATACTTTGCAGTGACTTGCTTGAAATAAGTGTCTGCCTGTGTGTGTGAAATCTAGTATTTTAGCAAAGATCAGACATGGGACCAAGTCACACATGTGCAAGTCTCAAGTAAGTCTCAAGTCTTCACCTTCAAGTCCCAAGTAAGTCCCAAGTATTTTTTTCTTGGGCAAGTCAAGTCACAAGTCAAGTCCCGAGTCTTAGATTGCCAAGTCCAAGTCAAGTCACAAGTCATAAAAACAGCGACTCGAGTCGACTCGAGTCCAAGTCACTAAGTCTCAAGTCCCCATGTCTGGCAAAGATTATCTGAGATAAGGAAATTAGAAGAGTTTTTTAGAATGCCAGGATAAATGCTCACAGTGATTGCATCCATATTATCGAATGGGGTCGGAAAAGGGGTTCAAGTGATAATTCAGATTTTAAAATATATTTTAGAAAAGATGCATCGATCCTAAATCAAAATTTGCTGTTCTGCTACTTCATAATGCATGTTATATTATAACACATAATATGATAGTATATATTATTTATGCCCTGCGATTGACTGGCAACCAGTTCAGGGTGTCCCCTGCCCTCTGCCCGATAATTGCTGGGATGGGCTCCAGCACCCCCGCGACCCTACTGAGGATAAGCGGTGCAGCTAATGAGATTAGTTGAGATGAGAGATATATTATTTAATTTGGGAAAACATATTACAATATTACACTCACACACTGTACATAAATTCAACTACAGATTATAAAATAAATTGAAATAAAATACATTACGGTAAATTAAAAAGTAGAATAAATTACACAAAATAAATAAAAAATGATAATAAAGTATTATTTTTATTGTTCAACATATTTGTTTAGATTATTCTACTTAGAAATAAAAAATGCTTGGCATACTCACAATTATCAGATAACCTTGCTGAAGTACTATTTTTCTTACTTTATTTGATTTTGTCAAGATTACTGATGTGACTCAGCTGGGCCCGCTCATTTGGCGCCAAGTAAGTGAACCCAGTCCTGTCAATCCCCTGTTGTCAGTCCGTCTGCAAATCTCTGTGTATACTAGGCAAGCCTTTTTTTGACCCTGACTCATGCCTATCCAGTTTTTTGCTCATGTTTGTCTCCCGTTACGACCTGTTTTGATCCCGACCACGTCTGCCCTCCAGTCCCGGCTTACAACTCGTTTCCGACCCCGAAACCGACATGCCCTCCCAGTCCCGGCTACCGACCAGTTTTCCGCCCTGACACCGCCACTGCTCGCTACGGAAGATCCTCTTCTTCTTAGGATCACAATCAGAGTACGAGAGCTTCCCGCGCCCAGCGAACACCGGATCGTGGGCGCAGCCCTTCCTCTCTCTTTCAATAAAATGTCACACAAGTGGATCCTGTTTCCGTTCTGGTCCTGACAGTTTTCGTAGAAAATAACATTTTTATCAATAGTTTTTTTTGGACTGATTTATTAGATTTTTGGGGGGAATGTAAAATACTGAAATTACTTTTATTATTAGTTTAGAATGTTTTATAATTCACAGATGCAATTATTATTTTATGTTTTTGAGAGGTCACCCCTCTTGAGGGATATGATAGATAGATAGAGAATAAAGAAGTAAAGTTCCTTCTAAGTATTTTCTTATATATAATTTGTAAAATAGCATATGAAATTATAATTCCTTTTTTTAAAATTAGTACAGTAGAGAAGGAAAATACACAAAAATGTTGTTTTATTTTGCTAAAAAAATATTATTTTCAAGAAAACAATACTTTAAAAAGCTTTATAAACTATAAAAAATGTTTATTCGAGAAATTGGTAAATACTGAATTGTTTTTAAAAATAAAAGCAGAAAAATAATGCAAGTAAGCACTTTTTTCCTCATGGGGTTGACAATTGGTATTGGAGACCTGCAATGTGTCAGGACCAGAACGGAGACAGGACCCAGTTGCCTTACGTTTCTCTCAGTTTTATTGGGAAGAAAAGAAAGGATTGCACACACGATCCGTTGATCGCTGGTCGCGGGAAGCAGGTCGCTCAGAACGCGCAAGTGGCACTTCCGTGGCGAGCGATGGCGGTGTCGGGAAAGGAAAAAATGGGTCAGTAGCCGGGACGGGGGAGCAAAAACATGGTCAAGATCAAAAAACAGGTCGAAACCGGGAAACAAAAACAGGAGTGAGTCAGGGTCGAAAAGCTTGCCTAGAGTAAACTGAGGTTCGCAGACGGAGTGGGTTTAAATAGGGACAGGGAGCCAGTCGGAGTCCGAGGCAGATGGCGACAAATGAGCAGGCACACGTGCCTTGCATCAGTAATCATGACATAATGAAGTACACGTAAGGGGTACTTGTGTAAAAACAATATTTCAGCAGTGCTACAACAATTTTTAAAAATGTTTAAAAAACCCTCCCTTAAAACACTTTAGATATACTGTGTATAAAGAGGGCGGACTTCCAATAATTCTACTATAGACGTCTTTATGTAAACGGTGAACACACAGAAACAGGAAGTGATCTAGTTCCCTCAAATTTGCATAAAACAACTAGAAAAAATTAAAACGTCCACTCAAGGAACATGTTGGCAAGAAGGAAACACTGAGCTCAGCCTTCACCAACCACAAAAAGCAACATCTAAATCAATTGCAAGACTAAACTCACTCATGCTTTCTTGGCATGGTTTCTTCCCTACTTTTTGCCTTTTTTTCCATTCTTGTATCCTTATTACGAATTTGAGGAGGGATTGAAAATAAAACCACTTGAGGATCACGTCGTTATGCACCAAAGAATCAGGAAAAATACAGGAAACGGACGCCCAAAGAGATTAGGTGGACCTGCATGTCAAGAAGATAAAAAAAAAAAAAAAATGCTCATGAAACAAGCATTGTGTACATCACGAGAGGTTAAACCAGGGGTGGGCAAACTTTTTTAGTCATTGGCCGCATTGGCTTAAACATTTTTTGAAAAAATGTTGATTACATTTTTCGTATATAGCGATACAGTCTTTTTCCACTCCACCAGTTTTCCTTTGCTTTCTCACTCACAAGCACAGCCAATCCTTCTCAAGCATGTCCACCCGTAACTCCAGACCTTCTACCATACATACCTCCAAGCTGTAATTCACCCTTTCCTTTCATCTTTGTTTCACTCAAGGCTAACACATCAACCTTCCTTTTAGTCATCATCCTTCTGATCTCCTCTTTCTTCCACTCAGTCGCTTTACTTCCACATCCTCTCACATTTAGTGACCCTATAACTAGGGTTTGCGAGACCTTTCGGTCTCCCTCCCCCCTTTCTTTGCCTTGCTGTCGGTCACCCCTCTTGAGGGATAAGACCTAGGTAGGTAGGTAGGTAGGTAGGTAGGTAGGTAGGTAGGTAGGTAGGTAGGTAGGTAGGTAGGTAGGTAGGTAGGTAGGTAGATAGATAGATAGATAGATAGATAGATAGATAGATAGATAGATAGATAGATAGATAGATAGATAGATAGATAGATAGATAGATAGATAGATAGATAGATAGATAGATAGATAGATAGATAGATAGATAGATAGATAGATAGATAGATAGATAGATAGATAGATAGATAGATAGATAGATAGATAGATAGATAGATAGATAGATAGATAGATAGATAGATAGATAGATAGATAGATAGATACAGTCTCGAATACAAACCTCAGCAATACCTGAGTGTAGTTCCTATGATGTTAGACAGAGGAAAGAAAAGCTATTGGACTTGTTCTAGGTTTGAGGAGTGGTAATATTTATTTTGTTAAATATGTTTAATTTTGGGCAGCATGGCGGGGCAGTGGTTAGCGCTTGTGCGGCACAGTTCTGAGGTCATGAGATCGAACCTTCCTGTATGGAGTTTGCATGTTCTCCCCGTGGGTTGCGTGGGTTTCCTCCGGGCACTTCGGCTTCCTCCCGCATTCTAAAAACATGCATTTCAGGTCAATTGGCCGGTCCAAATTGTCCCTAGGTGGGAATGAGCGAGCGAAATGTCCGTCCCTGTGTTCCCTGGGACTGTCTGGCAACCAGTTCAGGGTGTCCACTACCTGAAGAAAGCTTGGATGGGCCCCAGCACCCCCCCGCGACCTTGCTGAAGATAATTTATTTTTCAGTTTGATAGCCGGTCATCTCCTCTAATTTTGTTGTTATCCTATTTTTAGTAGCAAAATTTACGTTTATCTGCACTGGTTTAGAATTAACAATCAATCTATTTTGTTTTAGAATAAGTTGCACAGTAATACACTTTAAATTTCAATAACAGTTCAAATGAATGACAAGAAGGTTCATTAAATAAGCAAAGAAAACACAATTACAATGTTTTCCAGTTCAGGGGATCCCAAATGCATGGGTGGAGAAGCACCTTTTCCGTTACTGGGTCCATCTAGTGTTAAAACTGAGAAGTGCAACAGAGTTGAGCTCAAGCGCCATGTGCGGGCCATATTCAATTATATTTTCAGAATTTGCCGCGGGCCAATAAAAACTGACCCGAGGGCCGTAATTTGGACACCGCTGGGTTAAACGGTTGATAATAGACCTGCGGTGTAAGACATTAATCTGTTCTGAAGCAGAGATTGAAAAGTTAATTGCTTCATAGCGAAATACAGTAGATCTCTATTATAATGTGTAGCTAATGCGCTCCAAACCCCCAAAACTCCAGATAATATTAATATAATAAAATCATAAGTACTACTTATGGGTAGGTCACGTGCGTATAATTATATTGCATTATAAATAAATAAACGTGTATAGGCAAAAATAAAAGTCGTTGACCTTTGGTGTGATGTGACCTTAGCTGGTGGAGTCGAGTACCGGGTGGATGCAGAGGAAGGTAGGAGATGAAGACGGTGGATTAAAAGTGAAGCTGATATTAAAACTTCTACTTGCAAGTATTTTTGCCTCCTTGTTCTTAAAACCAGTCCCGATCGTCAAGTAGTTCTTTGTTCATGTTTCTTGATCACAAGCTTTGTTTCCATGATTTTCTAGTTTTGCCTGTTCCTTTAGTATCACTATTGGTTTTAAGACCCATAGCCAATAAATAAAGTACAAAATACAGTTTTGTCACACCAAATACCAAATTCTTTACAAAGCAATTATTAACGGAATAAAGTGACAGAGGCATTGTGGGAAGTAGTTTCACATATTAGCATTTTAAGGATCCTATAGCAGACCAGCATTTTATATGACATCGACCAATAGCAGATATGCATATTTGAAACATATGATGCACGAACACTGCTAAGTTTGAATTCTGTACATTTTTTAGCAAGTGATAGAATTTTATGATGTCAAATGGTAGGGCCCAAAAAAACGTGTCACATGAAAATATTGCAAGGCAGGGATGTCGTAACTCGGGGGTCTACTGTATTTTTTTCTGCGCCATTTGGACATTGATTGTGGGTATTTAACTGCTATAAGAATATCACATATGCTTACTTACTTTAAAGTACCTCTGAGTTTGTGTACTTTTGTACTAATTATTTTGAGTTTCAACTAAGGTTTAACATTTTCATTTTTTGCAAATATTTTTCCATATTTACATAAGTGAAAAAAAGGAGAATGCACTAAATCCAAATACAGACACATTTAGGTTTAGTTAAAATGAATTATGTCAGGATCTGGGACACCATGTCCCTCCCCTAGAGGGTGCCAATCTGGGGGGAGTGGCTAGAGAGCAGCCACTTGCACCTAATTTGTGTCAACAGCTGCACTTTATTGTTTTAGACATTGATATTGACTGTGCCTGACAGCAGACGTTGTCAGGTCATTGTCATGTCAGGTTAGTTTTGTCTTTTGTTTGGACATATTGTTAGTGTCCACTTGAATGATTGTTTATTTTTATCTTGGTTTTGTTTTGAACACCATCTTTGTTTTACAAAATCTTATACTGATTTCAATACAGTGGTCCCTTCACATATTATACAAGTTACCCTAGTAACTAGAAATTTGTGGTATTTGATGTTATAACATTATACATATTTTTATTAATTATCAATTTATAAACAGTGTTGCATTTTTAGTAGTAATATATCGGCTAAAGCAACTACAAAAATACTAGAAGCTCATCATAAAATTGCATTAATGTCAGGACCAGAACGGAGACAGGACCCACTCGCGTAACGTTTCTCACAGTTTTATTGGGAAGAAGGGAAAGGAGTGCACACACGATCCGGACATCGCTGGTCGCGGGGAGTAGGTTGCTCAGACACGGAAATGGGACTTCCGAGGCGAGCGATGGCGGTGTCGGGAACGGAAAAAACGATTCAGTAATCGGGATAGAAGAGCAAAAAACATGGTCAATACCATAAAATGGGTCGTAATTCGGGACGGGAGAACAGACGTGGTCGAGATCAAACAGATCATAGCGGGAAAAAAACAGGAGCAAAAACACAGGACAGGCGAAAAAGGGCTTGCCGTGTAAAAAGGAGATTTGCAGACGGACCGACAAAAGGGGACTGACAGGACAGAGTTTAACACAGGGAGCCAATCCGTCAACAAGCTGCAGCTGGTGGCACACGGGCGGGGCCAATTGGGCCCCATGGTAACCGTGACAATTTACTTTCGTAAATGTAATCATCCTTATAGTATCGCTGTGCATTTTTGTGTTCAGTTACTATTTTAATGTGTTATTTGTGATCATAAAGAATGATAGAATAGATTAGAATAGAATAGAATACACCTTTATTGTCATTGTTACAAAATGGGTTAACATATTGTGACAACGAAATTGGGCATGACACTCCAGTTTCACATATTCACTGTGAGGTAAAGAAACCAAGAAGATACGGAACAGAAAAGATAAGGTTATAAAATAAGGAGGATGAGGTTATACTTATAATTTACACAATATTTACACAAAGAAATGACGGCATGTAGGATGTTACATACAGTTGGTATCGTAAGGGTTTGTGCAATATGCATTTGGTGCAAAAATAGTCAACATAGTGCAAAAAAATAGTCAACATTGTGCAAGGTGAGCAGTAAACTAAGTGCAGTCAACATTGTGCAAGAAACATAGACATGAGTACCATTTTATGTTCGTACGAGGTAGTTTGTATGCAAGAGTTTTCAGTTTTTTGTGCAGTGTGTGTTTAGGGTAGTAATGGCTCTGGGGAAGAAACTGTCTCTGAGTCTGTTTGTTTTTGTTTTGTGTGACCTGTAGCGCTTGCCGGAAGGCAGCAGGACGAAGAGGTGGTGGCCGGGGTGAGAAAAGTCCTTGATGATGTTTTCTGCTCTGCTGAGGTAGCGAGAGCAGGCAATGTCCTCCAGACTGGGCAAAGAGCAACCGACGATTTTCTGGGTTTTGATGACCCTCTGGAGCGTTTTCCTATCTGCTGCTGTGCACCCAGCATACCACGCCGTAATGCAGTATGTTAGAATGCTCTCCACTGTGGCTTTGTAAAAGGACACCTGCAGCTGCTGTTTTAGATAATTTTTCCTGAGCACTCTCAGGAAATGTAGTCGCTCCTGGGCCTTCCCCACCACCGCTCTAGTGTTTGCAGACCAGGAGAGGTCGTCGGAGATGTGCACACTCAGAAATTTGAAAGAGTGGACTCTCTCTACACAGTCTCCTTTTATGATGAGTGGTGCTGGTTTCCTGCCATTCCTTCTGGGGAAGACCGATAACAGATCAAAATGTTTTCAGTTATTTCTTATGGGGAAAATGCGTTCAAGATACATTAATTCAATATTACACTCATATGTAGAGGGTACACTGTATTTCATTCTAGGTTTCAGTAACTCTTCTGAATGTGCTCACTTCACACTGTGGTCCCTCAAATTTTATTATTCTAAATAAGGGAAAAAATGTCCATCAAACACAATTACCGCTGAGGTCTGCACACATGCACTTACCTTAGCGTTGTATGTAAGCTTTGAGCCAATATTATTCCACTAATTCAATATCCATAGTTTCCTATACTTTTCTACTCGGCAGTTACCAAGAAATGATTGACGGCAGTGGCGAGGGGGTTCCTCTCCCAAGTGGGCTTTTATTCTAGCGGGTTTGGCAACAATTTGTGTGTTTCTCAGGTGGACACACAACACGGAAAATGTGAAATGATTTTGAGATCAGCATGTTATTAAATCTATTGCACCCTGGTCATCCTGGAAGTGGGATTACTTTTAAGGGGGCCCCTTCAAGGTTTCCCTTTTTCCCCATGCTGAGATTTTGAGTTTTTCCTTGCCCGCATGTTGGTTTAAGATCAGGGGACGGTGTAATTGTAATCCTGTGCAGTCCTTTGAGACA